>NC_056750.1:389975758-390035758 GCF_019279795.1 Protopterus annectens
TAAGCATCCTGCCTTCGCCCAGAATGACACCACAGTATAAGGACAAAATGATTGTCTTAAACAATTGGCTAAGCTACTGGTGTCATTCAAAGGGGATCCAGTATCTGTCTGCCTGGGACAACATGCTCAACAGACCACAATGCTTCCGCAGAGATGGTCTGCACCTGTCACACCTGGGATTCAGGTTACTGGCTAAGCCTCTTGCCACCCCTATAGTGCCTTTTTTAGGCAAAGTTCAAAGGGCAAAACCACCACCATAACAGGTACAAGCATGCAAAATCTCAAGGTAATGCGACTCAATGCTAGAAGTTTAAACCTCAAAATGCACTCTCTCGAGGCACTCCTTAGGTTCATAGGTAGGTACTAGGCTATCTGCCCGAGGGCATTTTTAAGCCTAGCCAGAGTGTGTAGGCTTTCGCTGCCCACTGATTAATTAACTGAGCCTCTGTCAAGGAGAGCCAATGAAGTGATCCCAGGGGTGTATTTTCTGTTACCCATCCACTTATCAAGGCATCTCTTGAAGAGTGTTAGTGAGGGGCTCTACCTAATGTAGTTAGGAATTTTGTTCCAAAGCATGGGGGGAGTCTGTGACAGGAATCTATCCCTCCAGCATGTTCTATTTATTGTTGTGGTGAGGTTTGGCTCACTAGAGTGCGTGGCTCACAGTGACTTGGATTTCTTTAGGTGGAGCATGTCCATCAATTCCAAGTTGGACATGGCTTTATAAGTCAGGCAGAGATCACTTCTGAGTAAGCGATATTCTACCGAGTACAGCTGGAGTTTTTTCAGTCAGGCTGCATAGGACATATGTTTGAGGCCAGTAACCCCTCTTGGTGAGGTGCTTTAGTTCTCTTTCCAGCTGTTGGAAGTGTCTTGTGAGGTACATCCCAAATGGGGCATTGTACTCTATGATGGTTCTGATCAGTGACGAGTAGAGGGGCACTATAACCTCTTTATTTCTCGATGCAAACCCCTTAGTAATTAGATGGGCCACATAGAAGGATTTCCTAACCTTTACCAGAAAGGCTCAGGCTCATCCAGACTCTGCTACACTTTGCTGTGAAGGAAAGGTTAGTTTGCTTTTATTTTTTGTATTTTGTATATTTTAAATACTGTAGTTTGTTTTCTTTACCTTGTGTTTTACCTGCATTCTGCTTTAACAGTATATCAAAACTTCAAGAGAGACCACAGCTCTCTCTCTCTCTTCTGAGTCGGGCAGAATTTTTTTTTCCCGCCCTCGCACCCAGTCATAGTTGTCTTGTTAAATACCACTGTCTTTCCAGTTGCCTGCCTCTTATGTTAATCTGACCATATATCTCATTTCCTCTCTACTTTCAGTGGCTTGTGCGAGTGATCACTAAATCAAAAACCCCTCCCCTTCAACTATTTCAATTTATTGGCCATCCCACTGTATTCCATAGTACCAGAATACAAAAGTGACCACCCCTTTCAACCCATCTTGCTGTTTTAAAAATAGTAACTAAACCTTAACTTTTTAAACAGGTAAAACTTAAGTTACCTACTTTCACGTCTACCTTCTCTAGTGCACACTGCAGTGTGCATTTTTTTTTCATCTTACTTTTAAGCATCCCTTTGACTAGCACTTTCTCTAATACCTGCTGGAAAGCACTAGGAAGCCTTAAACTGATACAAGCACTCAACTCTCCTTGTTAATAAGGAGAAATTAATAGTAGGCACTAAACAGCCTATAATTGCAAAGTACCTTGCTAAGTTAAGGGAAAACAGCTCCTGTACTTTACAAAAAAAAAAAAAAAAAAAAGCATCAAACCAGGCATGTCCAAGGGTCAGCGTCCGGTGATTTCTCCTTTCCACCTGGTGAATCTGGGCATACTGGGGCAATGCAGCAATTGCCTCATAACCCTCTCCTCCTACAACCTAACACTATAACCTGTGAGAGATGCACTTACATAGCCAAAATGGAAGCAAAGCTCTCTCCACCCAAGATTGTGCTAGACAGTCAAGAGGAGAAGGTTAACACCCACACTACACACCTCAAGCAACACATAGCCCTTTTAAATCCTGAATTTCTAAACTTCTGTCATTCAAAGGGGATCCAGTATCTGTCTGCCTGGGATGACATGATTGACAGACAACGATGCTTTGCCAGAGATGGTCTGCACCTTTCGCCTCTGGGATTCAGGTTACTGGCTAAGGCTCTTGCCACGCCTATAGTGCCTTTTTTAGGCAAAGTTCAAAGAACAAAACCACCACCGTAACAGGTACAAGCATGCAAAATCTCAAGGTAATGCTACTCGATGCTAAAAGTCTAAACCTCAAAATGCACTCTCTCGAGGCACTCCTAAAAAGAAGCCAATCTGGTGGTCCCCTGCCACAAACAAACTTTACAACAAAAGGAAGAAACTGTTGCAGAAAAGAGGAAACTCCCAGGATGCAAAAAACTTCGTTACCAGCCAGTAAGAAACTGAGATCCCTCATAAAATCCTCCAAAGCTAGTTACGAAAATAAAATTGCCAAAGATTCCAGACAACAACAAGGCATTCTATAACTATGTCAATAACCTAAATGGCAATGCTCAGATCTGCTCTGAGCTACAACAGAATGGCATTAAATATACTGATCCCAAGGATATTGCCAATATCCTGGCAGATCGATTCAGTGCCAACTTCACCCCCCTCTCACCCCCTAAATGGCCCATCTTAATACCAGAAGATTGCCAAATTCCAGTAATAACGGCCACACAGGTAAAAAAAATGCACTCTCCAAAGCTAAGAATACAGCATCCATGGGACCAGATGACATCCCGGGCTGTGTACTACGTGAACTACAATATGAACTGGCACCTCACCTAAGTGGCATGTTTAATCATAGCCTCACCTCAGGTTTCGTGCCCACTGAGTGGCACACAGCTACAGTTATCCCACTCCACAAGGGGGGATCCACCTTGGATCCTGGAAACTACCGTCCCATCAGTCTGACAAGCCTTATCTGCAAGGACATGAAGCGCATTATCATGGAACTTATAAACAAAGACATTGGCAAACTTCAAACACTGGACCCCACCCAGTTTGGGTTCATGAAGGGCCGATCTTGTCTCCTGAACCTAAATGACTTCTTCAAATCAGTCTCCAGAGACATGGACAAGAGTAAGGTGGTCCACACAGCCTATCTACACCTTGCCAAGGCCTTTGACACCATCCCCCACTCTGGAATCATAGATAAACTTACTAAGCAGGGCATTAATCCCTACGTCACCCAATGGGTTGCTAACTGGCTTACTGATAGAACCCACACTGTAAATGTAGCCGACTCCAAATCCAGCTCCAGACAAGTGGAGTACCTCAGGGTTCAGTCCTGGGACCGCTCTTGTTTGGCATCTACTTCTCTGAAGTACAGGCCAACACTAAGGGACTCTGAATAACAAAGTTTGCAGATTACTGCAAACTGGGAGCCATTATTGAATCACCAAATGATGTGGATACTCTACAAAAGGGCCTTACAGAAACAGATGCTTGGTGCCAGAGCCATGAGCTCAAGCTCAATGCCAAGAAATGTATAGTTATCCCCTTTGGGAAAAAAACATGTACCCGTGAATTACCCCATAGGTGGCAGTACACTAAACACCGAAAGTTTGATAAGAGACTTAGGGACATAGGTGGACAGTGGTCTCACGTTCGATAACCACATCGCTACAACAGTCAGGAAATCCTTCTATGTGGCACACCTTATCACTAAGGGTTTTTCATCCAGAAAAAAGGAGGTCATTGTCCCACTGTACTCATCCCTCATTAGACCCATTATAGAATACAATGCCCCATTTGGTATGCACCTCTCAAGACATCTGCAACAACTGGAAAGGCCACAGAAATACCGCACTAAAAGAATCACAGGCCTAAAGCAAATGCCCTACGCTGACCGCCTTAAAAAACTCCAGCTATACACTGTTGCATATCGTCTACTCAGAGGCGATCTTTGCTTAACATGCAAGGCCATGTCAAACCCAGCGCTGTTGGACATGCTACACTTAAAGAAATCCCAATCACTCAGAGCCACACGCTCCAGGGATCTAAACCTTGTCATCACAATAAACAAAACATGCTGGAGGGATAGGTTCCTGACCCAGAGACTCCCCAGACTCTGGAATAGATTGCCCATACATGTCAAGCAGAGTGCCTCTTTGGTCCTCTTCAAAAGGAACCTTGACGATTGGATGGGAGAAAGGAAATCCACCCCGGGGATCATGTCAGTCACCCTGCTAGACAGGGGTCCAGGGAAAGTACAGTTGTGTACACTTACCATAAATGTAGATGTTCGAGTGTCTTCACTGTTGCAGTCATAACTGTAGGGTTCTCCCCTGCCAGCAGGCAGTCCTCGGTCGGCCAGAATCCCAAAGTCTGGGTCCGGCGTCGGCTGCTCAGCCATGCTCCCTGACGTCAGAGTGCCAGGAGTACAAAGCTGACAGCTGACGCCATGTTCTCCAGTTTTTCTTGCCCCAGATGTCAGGTGTTCCAAAATGAGTAAGATCCCATACCCTTTGCAAATACACCTCAAAAGAAGGGTGAAGAAGGGAACCACACAAAAGAAAAAACAAGAGGGGACAGGAGGGAGGTAGCAGACTGCAACAGTGAAGACACTCGAACATCTACATTTATGGTAAGTGTACACAACTGTACTATGTTCATCGTGTTTCACTGTTGCAGTCATGACTGTAGGGTTGAATCCCAAAGCAGAATAAAAGGGAGGTGGTCATAAAGTAGAGGGGGCGGCTAAAAGGCCCTGCAAGACTGCAAAAGCAAAGCCTGCCCTAGACTTAGAGTAGAGAGGTAGATTGTAGTGCTTAGAAAAAGTATGCACTGAACTCCAAGTTGCAGCTTCCAAAATGTCTTTGGTAGGAACTCCCCTGAGGAAGGCAGCTGAAGTGGCAGCAGCTCTGGTAGAGTGAGCCCTTATACTCTCTGGGATTTGCTTTCCATGGTGTGAATAGCAAAATCTGATTCCATGAGCAATCCATTTAGAAATGGTCTGTTTTGAAATGGCTTTACCTTGGGAACTTGAAGCATAAGAAACAAACAATTGTTCTGATTTCCTGATGTCCTTGGTTCTGTCCAGGTAAAAACGTAGTTGTCTGTGTACATCCAAGGAATGCAAGATCCCTTCCCCCTTATTTTGAGGACTGGGGAAAAAGTTAGCAAGTGAATAGTTTGATTTAAAGCCACTTTGGAAACCACCTTAGGCAAGAAAGTAGGATTAGTCCTTAAAGACACCCTGTCTTGATGAAAAATAATATAAGGTTCCACAGCCATGAGAGCTTGCAACTCCAAAACTCTCCTGGCAGAGGTCAGAGATAACAGGATGGCTGTTTTCCAAGATAAAAACTTGATGTCAGATGTGGCAGCAGGCTCAAAAGGAGGTAAGGTGAGTTTTTCCAAAACATAGTTGAGATCCCAAGCAGGAATGGGTGGAGATCTAGGGGGCCTTAAGTTCTTAGCTCCTCTGAGAAACTGTCTCATGAGCTGGTGGGAAAAGATTGGAGGATCTGTATTAAAATGAGCAGAAATAGCAGAGGCATGTATCTTTATGGAAGAGAAAGAGAGACCCTTATGTAAGAGGTCTGTCAGGTAAAGTAAAATCAGAGGAATGTTAGGAATAAGAGGATCCGAATCCTGAGCCTGCATCCAGGAGAAAAATCTTTTCCATTTTCCTGCATAAGATTTTCTAGTGCTAGGACGTCTGGCTTCTAAAATGACATCCATAACCTGCTTGGGTAGGAGAGAATGAATCATGGACTCTGGATTAACCAGGCCGCCAGGTTGTGAGTTTTGACATGGGAGTGCAGAACCTGACCCTGGTGTTGGGACAGAAGGTTCGGAGTCTGTGGTAAAACCCAAGGGGGCTCCATAGAAAGGTTTTTCAGTGTCGGGTACCAAAACTGTCGAGGCCAATTTGGAGCCAGCAAAATTATCATATTGGGCTTGTCCTGTTTGATCTTTAATAACACCCGTGGAAGAAGAGGTAGAGGTGGGAAGGCATACCCCGAGAGGTTTCTCCAACTGAATGATAGTGCATCCACTTTCCAAGCTAGTTCGTGGAATGTCCTGGTGCAAAAAATTTGTAGTTGATGACTGAGGTGGGATGCAAAGAGGTCTATGTGAGGACATCCCCAGACTGCTATAATCATCTTGAATATTTCGGTGTCCAGCATCCATTCGTGTGGGTCCGACAGGTTTCTGCTCAGACTGTCTGCCAGGAAGTTTTGCTTCCCTGGTAGAAACTGAGCTTGAAGGTCCAGTTTGCAAGCTAGGGCTGTGTGCCATAGATTCATGGCTAGTCTGCAAAGGGGATAAGAATGTGATCCTCCTTGCTTGTTAATGTACCACATAACTGTGGTGTTGTCTGTCCGTATCAGTAGTTGTCCTGGTTGTAGAAGATTCCTGAAGGCCAATAGAGCATTCTGAACGGCTAACATTTCCTTTAAATTGATATGCAGGTGCTTCTGATCCTTTGTCCAAAGGCCCTGCAGACAGTTTCCCTGCAAATGGGCTCCCCATGCATAATCTGAGGCGTCCGTGGTTAGTATAGGACTGGCTGGAGGTAGACAGAAGGGTTTTCCTTTGTTTAGAGTACATGCCCTGGACCACCAAATTAATTCCTTTTGAAGACAAGGCAGGACGGTGATCGGTATGTCTAAACTGTGGCAATGCTGAGACCATACACTTTTTAGGTACCACTGTATTTTCCTCATATGTAGTCTTGCATATGGTAAGAGAAGGATGCAGGAGGCCATGTAACCCAAAGCCTGCAGGAATTTCCTTGCAGATAGCTGAGTTAATGTTGCCAAGGTTTTGAAAGTTGAAGCCAGCTGTAATTGTTTTTCGTATGTCAGAAATGCCATCTGGGTTGTTGTGTTTAGAAGAGCACCCAGAAAAGTTATCTGTTGTGAGGGTGTCAAATTTGACTTTTTTATGTTTACAGTGAATCCCAGGAACTTGAGAAGATTCTGAACAAATTCTAGATGCTGGAGTAAGACATCCTTGCTGTCTGCCTGAATAAGACAGTCGCCCAGATAAGGGTAAATTTGAATTCCCTTGAGTCTGCAATAAGCTACTACTGGAGCCAGGCATTTGGTGAAGACCCTGGCCGCAGTAGACAATCCAAAGGGCAGCGCAGAGAATTGATACTGCCTCGATCCGGCCTTGAACCTGAGGTATTTTCTGCATTCCTGCCTGATGGGAATGTGTAAATATGCCTCCTTTAAATCCAAAGTTACCATCCATGCATTTTTGGTCAGCACTGGAAGTAGCTGCTGTAGAGTAAGCATCTTGAATTTTGGTATCTCGAGAAAAGTGTTCAAGACTGACAGATCCAGAATGGGTCTCCGTGAATTTTGCTTTCTGGGGACTAGAAAGAGCCTTGAGTAAAAACCTTGTCCCATTTCTGAAAGTGGAACCAGTTCTATGGCTTTCATAGCCAAGAGAGCTTCCACCTGGTTTAAGGCCTCTAACCATTGATGTTTTGGAAGATCTGGCCATCCGCTTAGTCTTGGTAGGGTATGAAAATGGAATTTGTAATCTCTTGAAACCACATCCAGAACCCACTTGTCTTGGGTTATACGAGTCCAATTTAGGTGAAAAAGAGAAAGTTTTCCTCCGAGGGGGGCTTCCAGGCAAGAAGTTCCTGCAGCCCAACAGAGGGAGTCATTGAGCCTGTTTTCTATGAGCTTGTGACCTGTCCTCTCCTCCCCTAGGGGTGGAAGCAGTCCACTGTCTTGGTCTGTAAGAGGCTTGCGTTTGAGGCCTTCCTTGGGTGCGTCTGTATCTACCCCTCTGAGGTCTGTCTGAATTGGGAAAGGGCCAATTCCTACTAAATCTGTGTGGCTGTACTTGTAAGAAATCTTTAACCGTTTGCATGGATTTTGCCTTGTCCTCCATCTTCTTTATCACCTATTCAGCCTTAGATCCAAACAAAACATTATGCTGAACAGGAGCATCCAATAACTTAGCTTTTACTTGATCTGGCAAGTTTTGTTCCTTTAACCAAGCATGCCTTCTAATGACTGTGCCAGAGGCAGCAGCCCTACAAGAAGCCTCCAAGGCATCAAATCCACAGTGTAAACCATGCTTCCCAACTTGTTCAGTGGCATGCATTAAGTCATGTAATTCCTTATCATCTGCACAGGTGGAAATGGAAGTTAGCTTTTGTTTCAAAACAGACAGAAGAAATTGCTGGTATTTCAGCATATGAAATTAACAGTTTAAAGCCCTAAAAGATAAAGTAGCAGAAGTGTACACTTTTTTGCCCCATCTTTCTAAAGATCTGAAATCCTTCTCATTGGGAATGGGGTTTTTAGCAGTAGCGGCCTTAACCCCCTTAGGGCCCTGAGAAATGGTTTCAGGATCAGCAGTAGGATTCTTGTATAAAAACTGGTGGGAATCAGGAACCCTATAATATCTGTCTGGCTTAACAGGAGCTGGAGGAAAAGAGTCAGGAGTTAAGTTAGCCTCCGAAAAAGCATCATCCACAATATCCAAAATAGGAGGGATAGCCAGGGGTCTATGTTGGGGAAGAAGAAGAAAATCCCTAAGTCTCTTCTTAGATTCAGAGTACTCCTGTCCTTCCCAGTGAAAATGTTCCCTCATTTCATGTAAAGTTTCCCCAAAAGAGAAATCCTCAGGGGGAGAAGCTGAAGGAATGGATTCCTCAGCATCAGAATCCTCATAAGGAGGGAAAGAATATTCCTGGTCAGAAGAAGAAACTGAAGAAACAGAAGCCTGATCAGAGGAGTCATAATACACTTCCTGCCTTGGCCTTTTACCTGGAGGGGGATGTGAACCCCTGATCATAGTAAGTAATTCCTCTGCCATTTTAAGTAACTGTTTCTGAGACTTGGGTGCTGGATCAGAAGAGGCCTGGGCTGTAGTCTTTGATATGGAAGGAGTCTTTGCCTTTGCCTTTATTAGAAGCTGAGTAGGCCTGAAAACCCCTTCGGAAGCCGGTACCTGCACAGCGGCTCCGGACCCATCCGAAGGAGCATTGTCCGAAGGTCCCGCAACAGAAATATTCAAAGGCCTAGTTGGCTCCTCATGGGAGTCCGTTTCGGCCATCGGTTCCGAAATGGCCGACGACAGGGGCTGCAAAAGCGCCTCACAGACGACGGCCGAACCAGAAGCTGGCTCTGCTTGTACAATATCGTCTGATTTGGACCTCGGAGGCCTGTCTTTATCCTTGCGCCGTTTGTGAACTCCAGTAGCCGGAACGTGTCCGACGACATTTTGTAATTGAAACGCCTACCGAAGTAATGAAATGCAAAATCGTACCTTCGTTTAATCGTACGTTGATTAAATCTAGCACAAAACCGACAGCTAGCTACGTCGTGGTCAAGGCCTAAGCAAGGAATACAGTAAGAATGAAAATCCTTATGAGGTATTTGCTTCCCACATGAAACACAATTATTAACTTTTTCTGACATCGGACTGGAGCAAGAAAAAAGTTTCCCCAACGGGGTACTTAGCTTCGAGTAGGAGAAGAAAGTCTTCGGACTGAAATGCTTAGAAAAATTGTCAGGAGTCAGCCGACCGGCACTTACGAACTGCTATCACCGCACGGCAAGAAAGACTGGAGAACACAGCGTCGGCTGTCAGCTTTGTACTCCTGGCGCTCTGACGTCAGGGAGCATGGCTGAGCAGCCAACGCCGGACCCAGACTTTGGGATTCTGGTCGACCGAGGACTGCCTGCCGGCAGGGGAGAACCCTACAGTCATGACTGCAACAGTGAAACACGATGAACATGTAAATAGTTTAGGACGAAATAGCCAGGGAATTGTTATGGCTAGGCTTGTATAGGCCCTAGGGCTGATAGCCTAGTACCAACCTATGAACCTATGAACTACTTTGGCAATATGATTGTCAAAGGAGAGATTACTATCTGCCCGGGTCCCCAGATCTCTTATTACCTCTTCCGTATTAAGGGGGCTACCGCCTATGTGGTAATTCGTGGGTGTTTTGTTTTTCCCAAACGGGATGACTATGCATTCTTTGGCATTTAGCTTGAGGCCATGACTGACACCAGGTGTCTGTCTCAGCAAGGCCTTTTTGAAGGATGTCTGTTTCAGCCGGAGAGTCAATTATGGCTCCCAGTTTGCAGTCATCGGCGAACTTGATTAGCCATAGTCCTCCTGTGTTTGCCTGTACTTCTGAGAAATATATGCCGAAGAGTAGGGGTCCCAGAACCGAGCCTTGTGGGGCACCACTTGTGACTGGTTTAGAGTCAGACCTGGAGCCTGCTATTCTTAAAGTGTGAGTTCTGTCTGTAAGCCATTTGGCAACCCATTTTGTGACAGAGGGGTTTATGTTCAGGCTGGTGAGTTTTTCTATAATACCAGAGTGAGAAATGGTGTTGAACGCCTTGGCGAGATCAGGGTAGGCTGTGTGAACCACCTTTCCCTAGTCTATGGCCTTGGTGACTGCCTCGAAGAAGTCAACCAGGTTTAGTAGGCATGATCTGCCCTTAAAGCCGAATTGGGTCGGGTCAAGTGTTTGGAAGTTCCCAATGTCTTTGTTAACGAGTTCCATGATGATGCGCTCCATAGCCTTGCAGACCAGGCTAGTTAGGCTTATGGGGCGACAGTTACCAGGGTCAGTTGTGGCCCCTCCTTTGTGGGGCGGAATCACCGTTGCTGTATGCCATTCTATGGGCACGTAGCCTGTGGAGAGGCTGAGGTTGAACAGCGTGTTTAGGTGGGGGATTAGTTCGTTCTGTAGTTTGTGCAAGACGCAGCCTGGGACACCATCTGGCCCCATTGATGCTGTGTTTTTGGCTTTTGAAAGGGCTGTTTTCACCTGTGCTTCTGTGATTTCCGGGACACTACACTTTTCCAGTATTGATGTGGGCCCTTTTGAAGGTGAGAGGGAGGTGAAATTTGCATTGAATCTGTCTGACAGGATGTTGGCAATATCAATAGATTCAGTATATTTTGTGCTATTTTGCACCAATTCAGAGCATATCTGTGAGTTGCCACTTAGATTCTTGACATAGCTAAAGAAGGCTTTGTGGTTATCTTTCGAATCCTTAGCTATTTTTCTTTCGAAGTTAGCCTTGGATGATTTTATGAGGGACCTTAGTTTCTTACTGATACTGATCAGGGATGTCTTTCCTTCTTGGGATTTGCTTTTTTCTGAACTAGTTTCCTACTTCTGTTGTATAACCTGTTTATGGCAGGGGTCCACCAGACTGGTTTCCTGGAGAACATCGCAATCTGTGCAGTAACTGAGACCTGGTTTAAGGCTCGAGAGAGCACCCCTGCAATACCAGGCTACAACTCTTACCACACTTTTCGGCCACCAAAGCAGGAGTGAAATACTAAAGATGGAGGAGTGTCTATTTTCATCAAGGATATTCACACCACCAGGCTTGTTGCCCAACACAATGTATCTGAAATTCTCCAGGTGCAACTAACACTAGGTAAGACTGCAATCCAAATTGTAGCTTGCTACAGATCCCACCACCATGCCCAAAATTCTCACTACACCTTTCTAAACATACTGAAAAAATATTAAGATACAACCAAACACCCTAATACTGGGAGATTTCAACTACCCTGCCATTAACTGGGAAAACTACTCGTGTACCAACACCTTTGCCCAACGGTTCTTAGAATTCATAAATTCTAATGTGCAAGATCAACTAATCCATAGTCCCACCAGGGGCTCTAATATCCTAGACCTGGTCATGAACAGCATGGGAAATCGATGCTCCACACCTATGGTCACCCCCTTGTTGGTCAAGTCTGATCATAAGCTATCACACCCTTGACATCCACACCCCTCCCCCACACCCCATTAAGGAAACCTCTGTAAAAAACTTCTCCAAAGCCAACTTCAAGCTACGTAAGTCAGAAGTGACAAACGTCACAACACCCATGCAGACGGGAACTGAAAGTTCGACTGCTGAATCCTACACCAAGCCATTGTATGAGCACATCCACTTGAGCATGAATCGTGCCATCCCAAATAGAACAAAGACGTTCACCTGCAAAAAAAAAAAAGCCAATCTGGTGGTCACCTGCCATAAACAAACTTTACAACAAACGGAAGAAACTGTTGCAGAAAAAAGGAAAATCCCAGGAAGCAAAAAATCTTCCTTAGCTGCCTCTGTAAGAAGCTGAGATCCCTCATAAAATCCTTCAAAGCTAGTTACGAAAATAAAATTGCCAAAGATTCCACAGACAACCCACAACTTATTTTATAGCTATGTCAAGAATCTAAATGTCAATGCTCAGATCTGCTCTGAGCTACAACAGAATGGCATTAAATATACTCATCACAAGGATATTGCCAAACTCCTGGCAGATCGATTCAGTGCCAGCCTCAGCCACTCTCACCCCCTAAAGGGCCCATCTCAGTACTGAAAGATTGCAAAATTCCGGTAATAATGACCACACAGGTAAAAACCGCACTCTCCAAAACTATGAATACAGCATCCATGGGACCAGTCAACATCCCGGGCTGTGTGCTACATGAACTACAAAATGAACTGGCACCTCACCTAAATGTCATGTTTAATCATAGCCTCACCTCAGGATTCGTGCCCACTGAGTGGCGCACTGTTACTGTTACCCCACTTCACAAGGGGGGATCCACCTTGGATCCTGGAAAGTACCGCCCCATCAGTCTGACGAGCCTGATCTGCAAGGCCATGGAACGTATTATACTGGAACTTATAAACAAAGACACTGGCAACCTTCAAACATTGAACCCCACCCAGTCTGGGCTCGTGAAGGGCCGATCTTGTCTCCTGAACCTGACTGACTTCTTTGAATCAGTCTCCAGAGCTGTGGACGAGGGTAAGGTGGTCCACACAGCCTATCTGAACCTCACCAAGGCCTTCGACACCATACCCCTCTCTGGAAACATAAATAAACTTACTAAGCTAGGCATTAATCCCTACGTCACAAGATGGGGTGCCAACTAGCTTACTGACAGAACCCACACCCTACGTTCAACCTGCCTAACCTAACCCACATGTACAACTGACAAACACATTCACACACACTCAAACTCCCACACAAAACCCTTACAAAACACTCACTCATCTTAAATTACACTTAAATCCATACACAACACTAGACACCATCCACTCAACACCGCACGTAACATACCATACAGCCATATCCACAAATTCAAGATATTCAGATTCCCGATTATGCACTTTCAGGATTTTAAAGGTTTGACTTTATAATTTCAGGATATTGAAATTCGGGATTTCACTATTTCGAAATTATAAAGTGAACCCGCGTGCGTGTGTGTGTATATATACATGCATATATCTCACACACACACACACATATATATATATATATATATATAAAAAACTTTCTTAAACTAAAAGAAAGACACTCAAAAGGCAAAACTAATGCCAACCACTTTCATTCTTTAATGATATCTAGAACTTCTTCAGAATAGATGCTCTATACACACACATGTATACACACACATACATACATATATATATATATATATATATATATATATATACATACACACACACACACACACACACACACACACACACATAGGTAGGTACTAGGCTGAAGCCTAGTCAACAAGGTTCCTTGGCTTACGCCACCCAAGAAAGTTATTTTCCTGTGCCACTGTCGAGCAGACACACAGAAGTGATCCCCGGGGTGTATTTACTATTTCCCATCCACTCATCAAGATTTTTCTTTAAGAGTGCTAATGAAGAACTTTGCTTGACATAGATGGATAGCCTGTTCCAGAGTATGGGAAGTCTCTGGGACAGGAATCTATTCCTCCAGCATGTCCTGTTTATTGTGGTGACAAAGTTTAGGACCCTAGAGAGTGTAGCTCGGAGAGATTGGGATTTCTTTAGGTGTAGTATGTTCAACAGTTCTGGGTTTTACATAGCTTTATAAGTTAGGCAGAGATCACCTCGGAGTAGGCGATATGCTACGAAGTAAAGCTGGAGTTCCTTTGAGGCGGTCAGTGTAGGGAATTTGTTTGAGGCCAGTAATCCTCTTTGTGAGGTACTTCTGTGGCCTTTCCAGCTGCTGCAGATGTCTTGTGAGGTACATTCCAAAAGGGGCGTTGTACTCTATAATGGGTCTAGTAAGTGTCAAGTAGAGGGGAACAATGACCTCTTTTTTTCCTGGATGAGAACCCTTTTATGATGTGGTGTGCCACATAGGACTTCCTGACTACTGTGGCAATGTGACTATCAAAGGAGAGACTACTGTCCACTGGGTCCCAAGAGCTCTTATCACGCATTCGGTGTTAAGTAGATTGCTGCCTATGTGGTAGTTCATGGGTACAGAGTTTTTACCAAAGGGGATGACACTGCACTTTTTGGCATTGAGCTTGAGGCCATGGCTCTGACACCACGCATCTGTCTCAGCGAGGCCCTTCTGTAGGATGTCCACATCATTTGGGGACTTGACTATGGTTCCTAGTTTGCAGTCATCTGTGAACTTCGTTAGTCAGAGGCCTTCTGTGTTAGCCTGTACTTCAGAGAAGTAGATACCAAACAAGAGACGTCCCAGGACGGAACCCTGTGGTACTCCACTTGTCACTGTTTTGAGGTCAGATTTGGAGTCTGCAACTTTTACAGTGTGGGTTCTGTCAGTGATCAAGTTGGCAACCCATCTTGTAACGTAGAGATTTATACTTAGTTTAGTGAGTTTAGCTATCATTCCAGAATGGGGGATGGTGTCGAAAGTCTTGGTGAGGTCAAGATAGGCTGTGTGAACCACCTTAGCCTCATTTACGGCTTTGGTGACTGCCTCAAAGAAGTCGATCAGGTTCAGGAGGCATGATCTGCCTTTCACAAACCTGAACTGGGTGGGATCCAAAGTTTGGAGGTCACCAATGTCTTTGTTTACGAGTTCCATGATGATACGTTCCACAGGCTCATCAGGCTAATAAGGTCGATAGTTCCCGGGATCAGTGGTGACTCCCCCTTTGAGGAGTGGGATCAGTGGTGGCTCCCCCTTTGTGGAGTGGGATAACTGTTGCTGTGCGCCATACAGTGGGCACAAAGCCTGATGTAAGGGTATTATTGAACATGGTGCTTAAGTGGGGAGCCAGTTCATTCTGAAGTTAGTGTAAAACGCAGCCTGGGATGTTGTCCGGTCCCATGGATGCTGTGTTTTTGGCTTTAGAGAGTGCAGCTTTTACCTGTGTAGTTGTGATTACAGGGACTCTGCATTCTTCCTGTATAGATATGGGGCCTTTAGGGGGTGAGAGGCGGGTAAAGTTAGCACTGAAACTATCTGCCAGGATGTTGGCAATATCAGTTGGTTCTGTAATTTTCTTGCCTTTGTGCTGTAACTCAGAGCAGATCTGGGTGTTGCCATCAAGATTCTTGACACAGCTATAGAATGCTTTGTGGTTGTCCTTGGAATTAGTGGAGATTTTGTTTTCGTAGCTAGCTTTGGAGGATCTTATAAGGGATCTCAGCTTCTTACTGAGGCTGACTGGGGAGCTCCTCCACTCATGGTATTTTACTCTCTTTTGCAACAGTTTCTTCCTTCTGTTGTACAGTTTGTTTATGGCAGGGGACCACCAGATTGGCTTCCTTAGGATAGAGTCTTGGTTCTGTTTGGGATAGCACAATCCATGCACTTCTGTAAGTTTTTATAGAGTGCATTTGTGTAGGATTCAGCAGGTGTAACTGTATTGTCCATCTACATGGGTGTCATGAAGTTCACTTCTGCCTTCAGAAGCATGAAGTTGGCTTTGGAGAAATGTTTTACTGGGGTTTCCTAAATGGGGGGTGGGGGAGGGATGTGGATATCAAGGGTGATTACCTTATGGTCAGATCGGACCAACAAGGAGTTGACTTCAGGTGTGGAACACCGGTCACTAATGTTGGTAATGAGTAGGTCTAAAATATTGTTGCCCATGGTGGGGGTGTGGATAAGTTGATCTAGGGCATTGGAGTTTATGAATTCCAGAAAGCAATGAGCTAAGGAGTTGGTACACTAGTAGTTTTCCCAGTTAATGGTGGGGTAGTTGAAGTCGCCCATTATTAGGGTGTTTGGTTGAACCCTAATATCTTCCAGTACATCAAGAAAAGAGGAGTGGGAATCCTGGGGCATGGTGGGAGCATCTGTAGCAAGCTACAATTTGGACTGCAGTTTTGCCCAGAGTTAGTTGCCCTTGGATAACCTTGGATGCATTATGTTGAGCAACTAGCCTAGAGGTGTGGATATCCTTAATAAATATGGACACACCTCCGCCTTTGGTGTTTCGGTCCAGGTTACATGGCCTAAAAGTGTGGCATGAGTTATAGCCTAGTAGTGCAGGGGTGCTCTCTGGAACCTTGAACCAGGTCTCAGTCACTGCACAGATATCAATGTGCTCCATTTTAGGGAGTGCCTTGAGTGAGTGCATTTTGAGATTTAGACTTCTAGCATTGAGTAGCATTACCCTCAGTTTTTGCTTGCCTGTTCCTTTTATGGTGGTGAATTTGTTATTTGAACCTTGCCTAAAAAAGGCACTATAGGGGCAGCAAGAGCCTTAGCCAGTATCTGGAATCCCAGGGGTGACAGGTGCAAGCCCATCTGTGGCAAAGCATGTCATCCCAAGCAGACAGATACTGGAACCCCTTAGAATGACACCAGAAGCTTAGCCAATTGTTCAAGTCAATCATTTTGTCCTTGTACTGCGGTATCATTCAGGGCGATGGCAGAATGCTACTCAGGGTCAGGGTCACACCTGCCTGGGCTACAAGATCAGAGAGCTCTTCCATGTCTCTTCATGTAGTCCAGGGAGGTACGTCTCAGGTCATTCACACCAACATGAACAATGACAGAGTCATATTTGTACTTGTTGTGGAGAGACCCGAGTGCATGGGTTATGTGGCGGATCCTGGCACCCGACAGGCATCTGACTGTAACCTTCTCCTTGTTTAGCCTGGTGTGTGGGACATCAGTGTGCCTAACTATAGAGTCGCCTATGACTAGTGTGCTGGGTACGTTGTTTTGCCTAATTTGCTGTGGTTGAGTGGCACACTTAGTCTGTGGGCTATGTGTCATTTGGGTTGTGTTGGGGGATGGAGGTTGCTTGCATTTCTGCTTTGGAGGTCTCTGTTGCTTAGACAGATTATTATTGAGAGCCTCCGCGAATGTTTTTGTGTTACTGTGTGGATTTTGGTGGTGCAGATTTAGTGAGACTATGTGATGAGTGTGGTGTGGTGCAAATGTTTATCTTCTCCTCATGACTGTCAAGTTCAGTCTTGGTTGGAAAGAGCTTTACCTCCAGTTTGGCTAGATAAGTGCATCTCTCACAGGTTGTAGTGTTGGGTGGTAGGAGGAGAGGGTTGTCTGTGTACATGAGGCAATTTCTACATTGCCTCAAGATGCACAGATTCATCAGATAGACAGGAGAGAACACTGGGAGCTGACCCTTGGACATGCCTGAATAAAAAAACTATTTTCCTCTAGATAAGTGAGGAACGTGAGTACAAAAGCTGCTTTCCTCTAGGTAATGAGGAAGGTTTAGTGCTATAATAATTAGTAGCTTATTTTGTGCTTACAAGTTCTGAACAAGTGCTGAGCATGAATAAGCAAATTTAAGTGCTAAAACTAAGAATCTGTATCTGCACTAGACTAGTTACAGGACAGAAACAAGTGCAAATGCAGGCTTTTCAAATCAGAAAGTTGAGAGAGAGAGATGGAAGAGATTGCCCAAACGGCCAATAACTACAATTTCTGGGCCAGAACCACTCCTTATGTGGTAGACAGGTTACCTAGTGCTTAACACTCCCACTGATGAGCTAGAAGGCTTCCCTCCAACACAGAAAAACTTGGGGGCTCAGAAGCTTACATACAGTCCTGGACACAGCAAATCTGTATCTGGAACACTAGTTACAGAAAAGGTAGAAAACAGGCTTACAGGTTTTTTTTTGTTTTTTTTTTTTTTACAAAAAAGTAGCAAAAACAGTAGTAAAAACAATTCACATGCAGTGCAAGCTAGCACACTTGAGTATGTAGCAATATTAGACCAAACACAGTTTAAAAAATGCAATTAAATTAAAAAGGGCTAAAAAAGCAAGTGCAGAAAGAGTTTATTAGGTAGAATGTGGTAAAGAGATGTGACTGGGGGAGTGTCCCAGATCAAATCTACAGTGGGCAGGCAACTGCAAAAGCCACCAAATTTAAACTACAAACCAAAAATAGGGAGGGTGGGTGGTACAAAACAGTTTCAACAGAGATCTAAGCAACAACTAACAGTACAAACCATAAAACCAAAAATATATACTCAGCTCTGTATATTTGCAGATCAGTCTCTCAGAACAGTGAGACAACAGTTTCAACAGAGATCTAAGCAACAATTAAACTCTATAACCAAATAATATATACTCAGCTCTGTATAGTTGCAGATAGTCTAGAAGGCAGTCTCTCAGAACACAGGTTCCAGCAATTAAATGCAGGCTGTTACTAACAGGTCAAATTAAGTGATCCTTGAGTTAGATAACACACAAGCTGTGTGTGTGTGTGTGTGTGTGTGTGTGTGTGTGTGTGTGTGTGTGTGTGTGTGTATACATATATATATATATATATATATATATATATATATATATATATATATATATATATATATTTATATGTATCTATATGGATTCACTTTAGAAGCTCGAAATACTAAAATATTGAATTTCTGTATTTTGCGCCCATAAAGTAGAAACCTGAAAAGAATGAAAACTCAGAAGCACAAGATTTTGAATTAGCGCTTCTGGTGTTTTGCTCTGCTTATGGATTCAGGTAAGTGTTTAAGGGTTTTGGGTAGGGGCTGTGGTGTGTGTTAGTGTCTTTTGTTACCGTGATGTGTGCGCACCTGGAGAATGTAGCTTGTGGAATAGTGTTTTGTGTGTTTTTGTATGTAGTATAACCTCGGAGTTAGAATATTTAAGTAGGGTGGGGGGTGCAGCCCCCCTCACGGGGATGCAGGGGGACCTACCCCCCCTGCTTTTATGTAGGACAGAGCTTGTGTTTGTGTGTGGGGAGGAAGGTGTGTGTTTGTGTAAAGCAGAAGTGCTAATTCAAAATCTCCGGTTTTCACGCTTGAGAGTTTTCTTTCTTTTCAGGTTTCCACTTTATGGGCTCGAAATACTGAAATTCGATATTTCAGTATTTCGAGCCTCTAAAGTGAATCCATATATATATATATATATATATATATATATATATATATATATATATATATATATATCTGTGTGTGTGTGTGTGTGTGTGTGTGTGTGTGTATATATATATATATATATATATATATATATATATATACACACATATACACATACATGCATATACACACACACGTGTATATATATATATATATATATATATATATATATATATATATATATATATACACACATATACACATACATACATACATACATACATACATGCATGCGTTTTTCATGAGCTATGACCAGAGGGGAAACTCAAGAACTGACAATTTCAACAGTTTTACATTTCAGTTGTCATCCTGAAAAGCAGCTACACACCAACGTTAATACAGTTGAAATAAACTTGAAATGCTGCTCAACAGAAAAAAAATCATCACCTCCATACTTGTATCCCAAAGTCTAGCAGGTTCCATTATAAGAAAAATGCATCACTTTTTAATGACTTTCTGCCAAGATAACAGTTTTTTGGTCCTTACCATTAATCCAGTACGCTCAAGGAATGCTTTCATTGCCTCCAACTGCATCTGGGGCTGACCTCGCTCACGCTTAACCTGCTCCAGAAAACTAGCATTAGTCTGCAAGGTGTTTAATGCCCGCACTGCATCCTACAATGGAAAAAAGTAGCAAACAACAAATGAGAAGTTGCAGCTAAAATGTCACTCTTGCAAAAAATACTTCAAGGACAAATCCACGTACCATTTGTTATCAGAAAAGTACAGTAGTGTAAGCAAACTTACCACAACAGTACATGTTCAAATGACCACTTGTGCAGTAGTCTTAGCTATATGGGTAATTACCCTAACTTACTACATTTGGGAGGTGGAAGTGGAATCCAGAAGCCTTGGAGAATGGTCAGAAGAAAGCCTAACCTGGGCCAACAGAAGGAATCAAGCTTATAGTGCTTTGTAAAAGTATGTACAGAGGACCAAGTTGAAGCTTCTGGAATACTTCTAGAATACAACAGTTTTCAAAAAGCCATAGATGAAGCCAAAGCCAATGGCAGAGATGGCCCTGACCATGGCTGGAATAGCTTTGTTGTAATCAGTATAACAAAAGGTAATACCCTCTAGACAACCATTTGGAAATAATCTGTTTTGACACAGCTTGCCCCTTATCTTCACAAGAAATGAACTAATCCAAAGATCTGAAAGACTTGACTTCTGTCAAGACAGTACCTGAGTCAGCCAGGTTAGCTGGTTCAAAACACAATTAAGATCCCCAAGGAGGGTCAACAGGTTTTCTTGGAGCACTGTTATGCGAAACTCCTTTCAAAAATATTCTGACATCAGAAAGCATTTAAAGATAAGGATCCATAGGCAGACATGCTGAAACAGTCAATAAACGAACTTTCATGGTGTATTAAGAAAGGAAACAGGATAGCAACGTACACAAATGTTATAAAACCAGAGAACTAGCCCGAATGGGTCCTGGGTGCTGCTTATGTTACTGGCACCAACTAGAAACTCATTTACTAATACAGGATTTTATACAAGCAGGCTTTCTTGCCTCTATCTGTACCTGCTGTACATCCTCAGTAAAAAGGTACCTAAAGGGAATTAAGACCCTATCATGCAGGCAGTCAAATGAAGTTGACTGAGGTCGAGGTGCAAACACCCCTGTTGTTGTGCAAGGAAATCAAGTCTTTGAGAAGACTGTAATTGCCCCTGGTCATTCCCAAAAGAAGGGACAACGATCAGGAAGAAATACAGTGTAATCGCCTTTTATATTCCTTCTTTATAAACTGTGATGGGTATAGGTAACTGTTGAACACTGCAGGAAAGCCTTGGGATTTTACTTCCTTGTATAAACAGTAACGTATTGCAATTCCTTCTCTTAGTAGGCAGACAGAGAACTAAACTTGGAATTTTTACCTGGAACTGCATGACTTCTAAATTAAGACTCCTTTATCATCTGTATGCTTTTTTGTTTTTTTTTTGTGTGTTCCTCACTTGTCTACAGAAAAGTAGTTTTTTATTCAGGCATGTCCAAGGGTCAGCTCCCAGTGTTCTCTCCTGTCTATCTGATGAATCTGGGCATCTTGAGGCAATGTTGCAATTGCCTCATGTACACAGACCATCCTCTCCTTCTACCACCCACCACCACAACCTGTGAGAGATGCACTTATCCAGCCAAACTGGAGGT
This sequence comes from Protopterus annectens, assembly GCF_019279795.1. Lineage (NCBI taxonomy): Eukaryota > Metazoa > Chordata > Ceratodontiformes > Protopteridae > Protopterus > Protopterus annectens. The sequence continues at coordinate 389,997,084 of NC_056750.1, forward strand.
AAAGTTCTCGCCAACCAAGACTGAACTTGACAGTCAAGAGGAGAAGGTAAACACTTGCACCACACAACACATCACATAGTCCCACTAAACCTACACCACCAAAATCCACACATAGAAACACAAAAACATTCACAGAGGCTCTCAATAATAATCTGCTCAAGCAACAGGGACCTCCAAAGCAGAAAAGCAAGCAACCTCCACACCCCAACACAACCCAAATGACATATAGACCACAGACTCAGTGTGCCAATAAACCACAGTCCATAACGCAAATCAACATACCCAACACACTAGTCATAGGTGACTCTATAGTCAGGCACACTTATGTCCTACTCACCAGGCTAACCAAGGAGAAGGTTACAGCTGCCTGTCGGGTGCCAGGATCCACCACATAACCCACACACTCAGGTCAGTCCACAACAAGTACAAATATGACTCTGCCATTGTCCATGTTGGTGTGAACGACCTGAGATGTACCTCCCCGGACTACATGAAAAGATACATGGAAGAGCTCACTGATCATGCAGCCAAGGCAGGTATGACCCTAGCCCTGAGTAGCATCCTGCCATCGCCCAGAATGATAACGCAGTACAAGGACAAAATGATTGACTTAAACAATTGGCTAAGCTTCTGGTGTCATTCAAAGGGGATCCAGTATCTGTCTGCCTGGGACGACATGGTCGACAGACCACGGTGCTTTGCCAGAGATGGCCTGCACCTGTTACCCCTGGGATTCCAGATACTGGCGAAGGCTCTTGCTGCCCCTATAGTGTCTTTTTAGGCAAGGATCATATGACAAACTCACCACCGCAACAGGTACAGGCAAGCAAAAACCGAGGGTAATGTTACTCAGTGCTAGAAGTCTAAATCACAAAATGCACTCACTCAAGGCAATCCTTAAAATGGAGAACATCAATATCTGTGCAGTGACTGGGACCTGGTTCAAGGCTCCAGAGAGCACCCCTGCATTACCAGGCTATAACTCATACCACACTTTTCGGCCATCTAACCTGGACCAGAACACCAAATGCAGAGGTGTGTCCATATTCATTAAGGATATCCACACCTCTAGGCTAGCTGTGCAGCATAATGCATCTGAGGTTATCCAACTGGCAACTAACTCTGGGCAAAACTGCAATCCAAACTGTAGCTTGCTACAGACCCCCACCATGCCCCAGAATTCCCACTCCTCTTTTCTTGATATACTAGAAAATATTAGGGTTCAACCAATCACCCTAATAATGGGCGATTAAAAACTACCCCACCATTAACTGGGAAAACTACTCATGTACCAACTCTTTTGCTCAACGCTTTCTGGAATTCCAATGCCCTGGATCAATTTATCCACATCCCCACCATGGGCAACAATATCCTAGACCAAGTCATTACCAACATGAGTGATAGGTGTTCCACACCTGAAATCAACTCCTCATTGGTCAAATCCGACCATAAGCTAATCATACTAGATATCCGCATCCCGCCCCCAACCACCATTACGGAAACCATGGTAAAAAGTTTCTCCAAAGCCAACTTCATGCTTCTTAAGACAGAAGTGGTGAACTCCATGACACCATGCAGATGGACAATACAGTTACGACTGCTGTTTATTGTTTCATTGAATATTGTGTCAAAAATAGTACTGCATTTATCTGCATATTTATTTGTTCACTGAAAATTGTGAGCTCTCTCTCTGCAGTTAGTTTTCCCCACCCGCTCTCCCTGTTCTTGTTGTGGTATTAATCTTGGTGGCTTTGGAATTGACTGTCCCTCCTGTAAATTTGTGTTTGAACACTCCTCCTGGGCCCATCTCATCTGCTCACTGAACAGAGTACGGTGAAATCATATTGCGATTTCAGACACTCCTACCAGTCCAGTCTGTTCAGCCCTATCCCAGCTCTATCCTAGTCTAGTCTCATTATCTCATCCTGCCTAATACAGAGATAACATTTGAGTAGGCATACCCACTCAGGCCCTGAACTTGTCTGAATGAAGACTGCTGGAACAGGGCTCAGTTCTGAGGTTTTTACTGGTTAATTGGGTAATTTGTTTAAATTGGTTTGCTTGTTTTCTATTGTTATATAAAAAACATTTGCACTTTATCTGCTTTTACTGTATTTGTGTTTCTTCCCACTTTATTACCTTATTTTGCATTTGCCTCTTCTTAAAAGTACCGAACTGTATTTATTCTGCTGCATTTATTACTGCTTGGTAGTAGCCTGATTAAATCGTAACTGTTATTCTAAGTCTTGGTTAAAACACTTGGGCTTCAGACCAGTTGCTTTACATTAAAGGTTTGTGGTCTGCACTGTTGTGGCAGGACAGGTAGCTTACATCCTTCTAAGTTGGGAACTGCTGATTGAAGGCTCAGTGACTGTTATTCTAAAAGTGTATTAGTTCAGGTTTAAGTACGTACTTGGGCTCTAGGCCAGTTATTTTACATTAAGAAGATTTATGGTCTGCACTCTTGTTGGAGGACAAGCTAGATTCTGCCCTTCTGAGCTGGGAATTTCTGGTTCAAGGCTTACTGTGCCTGCTTATTTGAACTGTTTTTCTGTTATTGGTGCACCTTGTCTGCAGTAGCATAGACTAGATTCAGGCCTGCTGAATCTAGCTTTGTTTGTATAACTTGAGCACTAATCCAGGTCAACTTTTTTTTGGAGAAGTTTCCCCTGTACCCTAGTGGCAGGAGTGTGTGGTTAAAACTTGTCACATTGAAGACTGCTGGAACAGGGCACAGTTTTGAGTTTTTTTACTGGTTAATTGGGAAATTTGTTTAAATCAGTTTGCTCGTTTTCTGTTATTATTAAAAAAACAAATTTGCACTTTATTGATCTACTTTTACTGTAATTGTGTTTCTTCCCAGTTTACCTTATTTTGCTTGGGCTTCTAAGTACTCAATTGTATTATTCTGCTGCAGTTATTACTGCTTGGTAGTATTCTCATTAAATTTTAACTGTTATTCTAAGCCTTTTGGTTTAAGCACTTGGGCTTCAGACCAGATGTTTTACTTTAACGTTTGTGGACTGCATTGTTGTGGCAGGAAAGGTAGCTTACATCCTTCTAAGCTGGGAATTGCTGATTGAAGGCTCAGTGTCTTTATTCTAAAAGCGCATTAGTTGTGGTTTAAGCACTTGGGCTTCAGGCCAGTTATTTTACATTAAGGTTTGTGGTCTGCACTCTTGTGGGAGGAGAGGCTAGATTCTGCCCTTCTGAGCTAGGAATTTCTGGTTAAAGGGCTTATAGTGCCTGCTTATTTGATCTGTTTCTTTCTGAAATTTGTGCGTCTTGTTTGCTGTAGCCTAGACGTTTGTAGTTTATTGGCCATTTTGGGCTAATTTCTATCTCTTTCATTTCCCTGCTATAAAAAACGCATTTGCACGGTTTTGAGCACTGGTTAGCTAGGGTTAAACTATTCCAGGCTCCACGAAGTCTACTCTTCAATTTTTCCCTTAGAACTAGACAGACTTTAAACTTAAGCACTCAAACCATTCATTTCACAGCTCAGCACTTGCTGAAAAGAATTGCTTAACCCTAGCACTAGACCCCCTATACTATGCAGAAGGACAAGGCTCTCTATTCGTCCCTACCAGCCAATTAGTAAAACAGCTCACTTTACCTATTCAGGCATGTCCAAAGGGCAGTTTCAGGTGTACTCTCCAGTCCAACTGGTGAATGTGGGCATTTTGAGGCAATGTTACAACTGCCTCATGTACACAGACAACCCTCTCCTCCTACCACCAAATACTAATATATACAAGAGATGCAATTATACAGCCAAACTGGAGGTAAACCTCTCTCAACCCAAGACTAGAACTGACAGTCAAGAGGAGAAGGAAAAATACTTGCAACAAGCCACCAGTCTCACACAGACCTACTAAATAAACACCGGCAAATAACACACAAATACATGGAAATATACATGGAGGCTCTAAATAAAAAAAATGCAAAAGCAACAGGGACCTCCAAATCAGATACCAAAGCAACCTCTACACCCAATCACAAACCATGAAACACAAACTTCACATAATCAGTGTGCCACACAATCACAGCCCTTACGGCAAAATAGCATACCCAATGCACTAGTACTAGGCGACTCTACAGTCAGGCACACTGATGTCCCACTAACAACACTGGACAAGGAGAAGGTTAAGATAGCTGCCTGTCGTCTTCCAGGATCTGCCACATAACACAAGCACTCAGGTTGCTCCAGAACAAGTACAAATAAGAATCTGTCATTGTCCATGTTGGTGTGAATGACCTTGCTCCAGAACAAGTACAAATACGAATCTGTCATTGTCCATGTTGGTGTGAATGACCTCAGACGTACCTCCCTGGACTACATGAAGGGAGACATGGAAGAGCTCTCTGATCACATAGCCCAGGTCGGTATGACCCTGACCCTGAGTAGCATTCTGCCCTCACCAAGAATGATGCCACAGTATAAAGGAAAAATTATCAATTTCAACAACTGGTTAAGTTTCTGGTGTCATTCAAAGGGGATCTAGTATCTGTCCACCTGGGATGACATGCTCGACAAGTCAGGTTGCTTTGCAAGAGATGGCTTGCACCGGTCACCCTTAAGCTTTCGAATACTGGCCAAGGTTTTTGCCGCCCCCCCCCCCCCATAGTGCCTTTTTTAGGCAAGGCTCAAAAAGAAACCCACCACCGTAAATAGCACAAGTAACCAAAAACTGAGGGTAATGCTACTCAACGCCAGAAGTCTAAACCTCAAAATGCATGCACTCGAGGCACTCCTCAGTATGGAGAACATCGATATCTGTGCAGTAACCGAAACCTGGTTTAAAGCTCCAGAGAGCACCACAGCACTACCAGGCTATAGCTCATACCATACTTTTCGGCCACAGAACCCGGACCGAAACACAAAAGGTGGGGATGTATCCATATTCACCAAGGATGCGTATACCTCCAGGTTAGTGGCACAGCACAATGCCTCAGACATCATCCATGTGTAACTAACAACGGGCAAAACTGCAATTCAAATTGTAGCTTGCTACAGATCACCCACCATGACCCAGGATCCCCACTCCGCATTTCTGGAGACACTGGAAAATATGAAGGTCCTACCAAACGCCCCAATATTGGGCGATTTCAATTACCCAAACATTAACTGGGAGAACTACTGAAGTATTAACTCCCTTGCCCAACACTTCCTAGAATTTATAAACTCGAACGCCCAGGATCAACTGGTCAACACCCCCACCAGAGGTGACAACATATTTGACCTGGTCATCACCAACATGGGCGACCGGTGTTCTACACCGGAGGTCAACCCCTCACTGGTTAGATCGGACCACAGACTAATCACTCTGGATATCCACATTCCGCCCCCACCCCCAATCAAAGAAACCACAGTGAAAATGTTTCAAAAGCAAACTTCACGTTACTTAAGACCGAGGTGGAAAGATTCACAGCCCCCATGCTAAAGGGCAACGCTGTTCCAAGCTGCTGAATCCCTTACAAAGGCACTCTATGAGCACCTGCAAGAATGCATGGATCGTGCTATCCTAAGCAAAACCAAGACTCACTCCTCCAAAAAAAGGAAACCAGTCTGGTGGACCCCTGCCATAAATAAGCTATACAACAGAAGGTGGAAACTAGTACAGAAAAGAGTAAAATCCCAAGAAGGGAAGACATCCCTGATCAGTATCCACAAGAAACTACGATCCCTCCCAAAATCATCCAAGGCTAGCTTTGAAAGAAAAATTGCCAAGGACTCCAAAGATAACCACAAAGCATTCTTTAGCTATATCAAGAACTTAAGTGGAAACTCTCAGATCTGCTCTGAGTTAGTGCAGAATGGCACAAAAATACACTGAACCAACTGATATTGTCAACATTCTGGCAGACAGGGTTAGTGCAAACTTCACCCCCCACTCACCCCCTAAAGGGCCCATAACCACACCAGAAGAATGTAAAGCCCCAGCAATCACTGACACACAGGTTAAAACGGCCCTATCCAAAGCCAAAAACACAGCTTCAATGGGACCGGACAGTGTCCCAGGCTGTGTCTTACATGAGCTCCAAAATGAACTAACCCCTCACCTAAACACACTGTTCAAACTCAGCCTCTCTACAGGCTACTTACCCAAAGAATGGTGCACAGCAACAGTTATCCCGCTCCACAAAGTTGGAGCCACAACGGACCCCAGGAACTATCACCTATGTCTATGGAGCACATCATTATGCAACTCATTAACAGAGACATTGGGAACCTCCAAACATTGGTCCCTACCCAGTTTGGCTTTGTTAAGGGCAAATCATGCCTCCTAAACCTGGTGGACTTCTTTGAGACCGTTACCAAGGCTTTAGATGAGGGAAAGGAGGCTCACACAGCCTACCTAGACCTCGCAAAGGCTTTCGACACCATTCCCCATTCTGGTATTATAGACAAGTTCACCAGCCTGAACATAAACCCCTACGTCATGAGATGGTTTGCCATTTGGCTCACAGATAGAACCCACACGGTGAGAGTTGCAGGCTCTAGGTCCAACTCTAAACCGGTTACAAGTGGCATCCCCCAGGGCTCAGTCCTGGGACCCCTCCTGTTCAGGATATACTTCTCAGTGTTACAGGCAAGCACAGGAGGACTATCGCTGACCAAGTTCGCAGACAACTGTAAACTGGAGGCCATAACTGACTCTCTGGCTGATACAGACATCCTCCAGAAGGGTCTCACTGAGATGGATACCTGGTGTCAAAATAATGGCCTCAAACTAAATGCCAAAAAGTGCATAGTCATTCCTTTTGGAAAAAGCAAAGTACTCGCGAACTACCACATATGTGGTAGTCCCCTAAATACAGAAAATGTAATAAGGGATCTAAACCTCACTACAACGGTAAATAGGACATGTAGGAGGGATAGATTCCTGTCCCAGAGACCCCCCCAAGCTTTGGAACAGGATTCCAATCTACATTAGGCAGAGCCCCTCACTAACACTTAAAGAGAAACCTTGCAGAGTGGATGGGAAACAGAAAATTTACCCCGGGGATCACTGCAGTGGCTCAGGGAACTAATCTAATGGGGTGGCGAAAGCAAGCACATTCTGGCTAGGCTTATAGATGCCCTCGGGCAGATAGCCTAGTACTTACCTATGAACCACAAAGCATTCTATAGCTATGTCAAGAATCTCAATGGCAACACCCAGATCAGCTCCAAGTTACAGTACAATGGCACGAAGACTACAGAACCAACTGATATCACCAACATCCTAGCAGATAGGTTCAGTGCTAACTCCCCCCCCACCCCATAAAGGGCCCATATCTACACAGGAAGAATGCAGAGTCCCTGTAATCACATCTATGCAGGTAAAAGCTGTATTCTCTAAAACCAAAAACACAGCATCCATGGGACTGGACAACATACCAGGCTGCGTTTTACACGAACTTCAAAACAAACTGGCTCCCCACCTAAGCAATCATAGTCTCACGTCAGGATTTGTGCCCATTGAAAGGTGTACAGCAACAGTTATCCCACTCCAAAAAGGGGGAGCCAACACTGATCCTGGGAACAATCTCCCTATTAGCCTGTGGAGCCTGGTCTGCAAGGCCATGGAATGTATCATCACAGAACTCAAACAAAGACATTGGTAACCTCCAAACTCTGGACCCCACCCAGTTCGGGTTTGTGAAAGGCAGATCATGCCTTCTGAACCTGACTGACTTCTTTGAGGCAGACACCAAAGCCGTAGATGAGGGTAAGGTGGATCACACATCCGATCTTGACCTCACCAAGGCTTTCGACACCATCCCCCATTCTGGAATTATAGCTAAACTCACTAACTAGGTATAAATCCCTACGGCACAAGATGGGTTGCCAACTGGCTCACTGACAGAACCGACACTGTAAAAGTTGCAGACTCCAAATCTGACTTCAAACCAGTAACAAGTTGAGTACCACAGGGTTCAGCCCTGGGACTTCTCCTGTTTGGTATCTACTTCTCTGAAGTACAGGTTAACACAGAAGGCCTCTGGCTAAAAAAGTTTTCAGATGACTGCAAACTAGGAGCCAAAGTAGAGTGCCCAAATGATGTGAACATCCTACAAAAGGGCCTCACTGAGACAGATGCCTGGTGTCAGAGGCATGGCCTCAAGCTCAATGCCAAATTTGCATGGTCATCCCCTTTGGTAAAAACTCTGTACCCATGAACTACCACAAACGGCAGTCTACTTAACACCAAATGTGTGATAAGAGACCTTGGGACCCAGGGGGACAGTAGTCTCTCCTTAGATAATCACATCACCACAGTAGTCAGGAAATCCTTCTATGTGGCACACCTCATCAGAAAAGGGTTCTCATCCAGGAAAAAAAAAAGAGGTCATTGTTGCCCTCTACTCAGCACTCATTAGACCCATTATAGTGTACAATGCCCCTTTTGAATGTACCTTACACATCTGCAGCAGCTGGAAAGGCCACAGAAGTACCTCACAAAGAGGATAACTGGCCTCAAACAGATGCCCTACACTGACCGTCTCAAAAAGCTCCAGCTTTACTCTGTAGCATATTGCCTACTCAAAGGAGAACTCTGCCTAACATATAAAGCTATGTTAAACCCAGAGCTGTTGGACATGCTACACCTTAAGAAATCCCAATCCCTGCAAGCTACATGCTCTAAGGACCTAAACCTTGTCACCACAATAAACAGGACATGCTGGAGGGATAGATTCCTGTTCCCAGAGACTTCCATTACTCTGGAACGAGCTATCCTTCTATGTCAAGCAAAGTTCCTCATTAGCACTCTTCAAGAAAAATCTTGATGAGTGGATGGAAAATAGGAAATACACCCCAGGGATCACTTCTGTGGCTCTACTCGACAGGGGCACAGGAAATTAACTTTCTTGGGTAGCGTAAGCCAGGGAATATTGTTGGTTAGGCTTACTTAGGCCCTTGGGCCGATAGCCTAGTACCTACTTTCTTCTTCTTTCAGCTTTTCCCGGTTAGGGGTCGCCACAGCGGAACACCTGTCCGCTTATGACTGGCAGTGGAGTTTTACGGTGTCGAGTTGCCAGCCCGGCACCCAACCTTCCACAGAAGGCACACACACATGCACACACTCACACCTAGGGCCAATTTAGAGTGTCCAATCCACCTACAGCATGTCTTTGGGATGTGGGAGGAAACCAGAGTACCTGGAGGAAACCCACGTGACCACAGGGAGGACATGCAGTCTCCGCACAGAAGGCACCCCAGCCAAGGATCAAACCAGAGAACCTCTTGGTGTGAGGCGACAATGCTAACCGCTGCACCACCGTGGCCATTGTTCGATTCAGTGCTAGGGAAGAATTTAAAGAGTTATGCATATTCCTTTGGTTTGTTTTTTTCTCTCTCTCTCTATGATAAAATTTATGTTGTTTTAACAAAGTGGTAATTAAAGAAAAAAAAACACAGGAGAGAAATACTGCTGTCTAGAGCAGAAGGGAGTCACCACATTGATTTTAGGAGATTCCTTCTTAATCTTCAGTAGTACCCTGGATATTAGTGGAAAGGGTGGAAAATCATACAGGACCATTCCTGTCCAAGGACAATAAGACATCTGTCTTCTAGGCCTTTCTTGCATGGAGTCCAACAGAATCTTGACAGGTGATTGTTCAGCGAGAAGGCAAAGAAGTCTAACTTAAGGAACTTGCAATATATTTATCAAATCTTGGAAGACCCCCTAATCCATTTTCCATTCACAAGGCTCTACCCAGTTCCTACTCAGCTTTTCTGCCATACAATTTTGCTCTGACTGAATGCAGGATGCCTGCTAAGTGAGACGGTGGTGTGAAGCTATGTCTGAAGATAGCACGGCTAATCTGCAAAAAGGGTACAACCTGGTTCGCCATGCTTATTGATATTCCACATGACTGTGGTATTATCAGTAACCACTTGCAAAGATCCCAGGGACCAAAGTTGGTTCCGAGAGTTGAATGCCTTGATCATGGTAAACATCTGCTTATTTATGTGCGTGTGTCTGATCTTGGGAGTCCCACACCCCACTCCTGCATTTTTCTCTCTCCTGAAACTATTCCCCAGGCAAAGTCCAAAATGTCTGTGGTGACGAACTGCTTTGCAGCAGGGAGGCATACACAGAGTCCTACATTTAAGGATATCTTATTTTCACCAAAAGATTTCTCTTCTCACAAACCTCAGTACTGGATTTGAAAACATAAAGCACGCTGATGGTGGGAACAAATATATTTCAGATACCACTGTATCCTTCTGATGTGGATGTCTTGCCAGGGGTATCATGAAAAACAGATGCCATGAGACCGAAAATCCTGAGCTATTCCCCTCACAGTGACTGAAGTCTTAGTGGGAAGCCATAGATAAAAATCTAGGTAAAGATCTGCCCCCCCGTGGAAGAAAAGCTTTTTGGAGGTTTCTCGCTGGCATCCCAGGAACGCAATTCTGTGTGAAGGAGTCAAAAAAAAAAAAAAAGACTTAAATGTTGTCTTGGAATCCCCAGCTTGTGCAAGAGATTTCTCACCCAGACTTTTGACAATTTGAAAAAGACTCTGCAAAGATGAACAAATTATCTAAATAAGGAAAAATGTGGATACTCTAACCTGCAATGAGCTACAAATGGAGCTAGACACTTTGTGCAGTGGACAGTCCAAACAATAAGGTAGAGAACAGACAACTTTTGTGTGTATTTGGATCACATTAACAAACATCTAAAGTCTGGATGACTCAAGTCTAGTGTTGCCAGGAAACTTGAGAGGAAACAGAAGTAACAGGTTGTGAAGCGACAATTTTAAATGTGAACACTATCACAAACAGGTTTAAGAAAGTAAGATCCGGAATTGCTCTCCAAAATTTTTCTTTCTTTCGAGGAAGGGGGCTATTCAAGGAACTGGTTCTGATATTCCTTGAGACAGCGAATCTAGGGGGTTGCACTTGTAAGAATTCTTTAACAGTCTGCATAAACTTAGCTTCTTCTTCCATCTTTTTAAGAACCTCTTCTGCTTTGGTGCCAAGCAAACTGTCCTTGTTCAAAGGAGCGTCTAGTAACTTAGAGTTGACATGGTCTGGCAATGCCTGCTCCTTAAGCCAAGCATGTCTTCTCAGTACAGAACCAGTGACTGCTGCCCGGCAAGACGCTTCTAGGGCATCAAAGCCACACTGCAAAGTATGCTTGCTGACTTGGCTTGCAGAGTGCATAAGCTCCTACAATTCCTTATTTTCTGCACAGTCTGTAAAGGTTGCCACTTTTTGTTTAATAAGTTCAGTAATATGTTGCTGGTACTTCAGCATGTGAAACTGACAATTCAATGCTCTAACAGCAAGAGTTGCAGAAGTATATACCTTCTTACCCAATCTGTCCAAAGCTCTGGAATGCCTGTCCGAAGGGGGGGATACTTGGCTGTAGTTGCCTTGATACCTTTAGGCCCCTGGGAAAAGATCTCTGGGTCAGCAGTAGGATTCGTGAAAAGAAATTTGTGAGTGTCAGGTACTCTGTAGTACCGGTCTGGTTTCCTAGGGGCAAAAAGTAAAATATCAGGAGTAAGATTGGATTCCATAAAAAATATCAACAACAACCTCCAGGACAGGGGGTATTGCTAAAGGCCTGTCCTGTGGCAAATCTAGGAATTCTCTGAGTCTCGTTTTGGACGGAGGATAGTCTTGGCATTCCCAGTGGAAATACTCTCTTTAAAGTATGTAAGGTTTCACTAAAGAAAAATCCTCTGGAGGGGAGGCAGAGGGAATGGATTCCTCTGCATCTGAATCCTCATAAGCAGATAAGGGCATGTCTTCATAATCAGATACCTCAGAGTCATCGGACTCCTGGTCTGTTGAAGCTACAGGGGACTGGTCTTTTTTCCTCTTAGCAAGGGAAGGCCGACTTCCACTACTCAGCATAATAAGGTCTTCGGTCATTCTAAGCATTTGTCATTGTGGCATGGGAGGAGATGCATGCGCTTTGGTCATCTATTTTGTAGGCGTAGCGCGTACTCTTGGCCTATGAAACTCAGTAGTTTCAGATAAAAAAAGCTGTTGGTTTGATTCTAACATTAGTAGTGCGAAGAACTGCCTCAGAAGCCGGTGCCTGCACAGCAGCTCCGGACCGATCCAAGGTAGAGACATCTGCAGGTTCCATAGTCAAAGAGTCTTGCGGCATACTTGACCCTGAATGGGTCTCGGTAGAAGCCTGCGAATCCACAGAAGTGGGCAGCAGGGGCTGTGAAAGCACCTCAATGAGTACCGGCAAACTGGCAACTAACTTAATGGAAGCATCGTTGGCAGCTTTGGACCTATGCTGTCTATCTCTGCTTTATCCTTAAGTTTTTTGGAATATCGGTAGTCGGATGGCTTACCAAAGCCATTTCGGAATATGGAGATCAAGAGCGAAAGAATTTACCAACAATAAGAGCCAAACGAATGGTTCAGGTGTTGAACAAGGCACTAAACCGACAGCGAGGTACATCGTGGTCTGGGCCTAAACAGGTGACGCAGTAAGAATGAAAATCTGTGTGGTATTTGCTTTCCACAGGCAAGACAATTTATTAAGTTTTTCTGACTCAGAGCAAGAAAAAAGGATCCCCAACGGGCTACTTAGCTTTAGAAGACTTCAGGATTATTCAATTCGTAAATGAAAATTCAGGTAGCGGCCGAACTGCTTCTGCGTCGGGCTCCTCGGCAAGAAAGAGTGATGTAATGGCATTGGCTGCCTGCTTTTGTACCCTTAACTTGACGTCAGTCCTGAAGCGACAGCAACCAACGCAGAAATACTAAAGTCTCTGGTATTCGGGCCGACTGAGGTCTACCTGCAGGCAGATAACCCAAGTGTGAAGACTGCAACAGTGAAACACAAAGAACATCTGGTGGAAACAAAGGAGTCTGATCTGAAGGATGAGGAATGACAACCTGGAAAGTTTCCTCCCATTGCCATCTGTAACCTCAATGAATATTTTTTCAGAATCCATTTGTCTGAAACAATCTGTTGCCAGAGAGGAAACTAGAGATTCTGACTTTCTGGAAGAAAAAAGGGGACCAAGGTGGGAGGGGGTCACAAGGTCTCTTGAATAGTCATTCAGACTTGAAATGACCTTGGTTTTGGAAGGTTTGAGACTCATTTTGGAACCTCCTTGTCATTTAATATCAAGAGACAGAAAATCCCTTGGAAATTTTAGGAAAGGAGGGATGAAAAATCTTATTGATTCCCTGGATCAGTTTGCTCCTTCCATCACACTTTTTGATCACTTCTGCTACAGAGGGGCCAAACAATCTCTAATCAAAGTAGAATTTAAAACCTCATGTCTATCATCATCTGGGCGGTTCTGATAATGCAGCCTTGCAAACCTTCTCAAAAAAACAGTACAAGTGGCCACTGCTGTGGAAGAAATAGATTCACATACACTATAAATAGGCGGTGACCTGTGCAATAGAAGAAACTAAATTTTAAATAGTCTTTTTTCTCACAAGAAAAAAGTTATGTACTCACCATAAACTATGCATCTGTGCTGTCCGTTTTGCCCCCTCTCAACCAATGGGGTCTCAGATCAGACCTCACATTTGACTTCAGACACTTCTCTAAAGGCTTGGCTCCATAGCTACAGTTCCTCCTTGATGAAAGGAGGTACTGCCAACACAGCTAGCTGGAATTTTGTAAATAACTACATGTCATTTGTGAATATAAACTAATTTATATAAGATGCTTGTACTACAAATATATTAGAACTGTATGTCATGTATATATCAAACTACTCTGTACAGATGTTTGTGTTGAAAATGTATTTGTAAAGTGCTGTGTTTAAAATGTATACACAGTGTGCCCTACTTGAAGAGAACAGAAGTGTACATGTACTACTGTAATTGTTTAAATGTATATGTTTTAACAGTGGAAACTGGAATACAGGAGGTTAACCTCAGTCTAGCAAACTTTAGAAAAATATGTGAAATTGCAAGTACTTTACAAGCTACTCCATAAAGATGGTTTAATGCAGCTAGAGACACAAAGTCTGTACTAGGAAGCTTTCTGTATTGCCTTTAGGGTGAACTTATTGCTACTCTGGAAGCATGAATGAATGTAATTGCTTTATGACTTCCAGCATCTGCCAAAGATCTGAACAAAAGGCCTTGTATGAGTATTTGTACAAGTAGATGTTAAATACTGCCAGCTTCAGCTATGGGGGAAGGGGCTGCATGAGAACTATAAGTCAGATGACCAAAAATGATGTCACTCTGCAAGCTATCCTAGCAGTAATATTTTAGATATTTTGACAAGTCTTTTAGTGAGGCAGAGCATTCTGCAGTTTGTCTTGGACCTGACAAAAAGAACCATTCACCACATCTGCCCTCCTCTAATTAAGTAATTTGCTAGGGTTACGTTAACTCTCAGATTCAGTTAGGAATATAGTAAAGTTGAGTTTAGCTGTTTTTCTTTACTTGTGTGAGTCTGTACTGCAATATTATACTAAATACTTCTGTGGTTTTGAATTCTGAAGTCACTGCAAATATATATTTACTGTTGTCTTGTCTATTATTTACTATTAAATATATTTAAACCTTTTATTGTGGCTGATCTGTGCAGAGATATATAAGTTTTGAGAGCACTTGCATATTTATTTGGTGACACTGTGTGGACCACTCCTCACAGTTTTGCTCTTGGTCAGACTACCATTTGTGTTGATATTAATATTACAGAGTAAGATTGGACACCCTTTGTTAAGGGCCTTAAGGTAGCTGGCAGGAGTGACTGGTGGCAGTGAAAACTACCTTACAGTCTGGGCAGGAGGCGACATAGCTAGTAAACTTGTGCTAGCCTTTCCCAGGTGTGTGTGTGTGTGTGTGTGTGTGTGTGTGTGTGTGTGTGTGTGTGTGTCTAAATCAAACTTCAAAAAAGAGTGTGTGCTACTTGGGCAGGGACATGAAGCACTGGTTGGACAGAGAGGGTCCCAGAGGTCTTGACTTGGTCACTCAGCTGAGATCTCAACTCTATAGCTGTGCCAGTGGGGTGTCTTATTGAAGATCTGGAGGAAGAGGGAGAAACCAGCCCCGGAATGACTGTGGTCTCTGTGTACTTTTAAGAGAAATTGCACTTGATGCAGAGAGCTGCATCTAAAAATAGTGTGTGTGTACCTGTTACCCTATCAGTGAACGTCCCCCACTGTTGCCAGTGGTGAGGATTAAGGCTCCTTGATTACTGGTTAGCATTACTGGTTAGCAGTGGTGGGTCGTCACACCTCCCATTACCCATAATCCTCCTATTTATCTACAACAACTTCAGATTGAGTCTGCCCTCCCTTTAGCCTACACCACTGTATACAGCACCTAAAATTGTGCAATACAGTAAAATTGAAAATAACATCCCTATAAGTATCCTACAGACTGCTAAGAGGATGCCTTGTATGCCAATCAAAGGTCACCCATTACCCAATTCTGATGGATTTACTGCACATCAGCAAGTCAAACATCAGAAAAACTCGGTCCAAGGATCTAAACCTCTCCTGGAACATCAACACAATTTGGAGGGACTGGTATATTTCCCAGAGGATACCGTGGCTATAGAACAGACTCCCCATCCACATAAATTAAAGTTCATCCCTGAATAATTTTCAAGTCAACTTAGATCCAAGGAAGGGAAATGGTAAATTTATCCCAGGACTACCCTCAGTACAACTAATAGGCAGATGAAGGTCCTAAATGATATATCCATGCATGGATCCCCTCAAATTATCTGGACTACAATCCCAATTATTCTCATTAGGAGTAATATACAATTATGAACCATGCGATGGCTAAGGCCAGCCAGTAACCAAATGGGATACTATTATTTCGAGCACAAAAAGGGAAACTGTCTAGGCTTAAAAAGGCCTGCAAGGGCAGCTTGCCTAGTACTTACCTATGACGTTATAACAACGGACTGACTTGGTGGTAGAGAAGAAAGGGAAAACCTGAATTTGCTTGTCGTTGTTGTTTCCACCAATGTAGCTCCTTAAAACAAAGACTGGAATCTAAAAATTTCAGAGACTGCAAACGTTGGGTCCATGTGTTTCTCCAAAGTTACTTAATCTTGCTCATGTGTAACCTAGCAAGAGTAATTATGAGAATCATAGATGCCATGAACCCCATGACCCCAAGATACTCTCTGGCTGAAGTCTAAGACTGAGTTGAAAATCTTGGGAAAGTTTCCAGATAAAAACCCACCTTCTCCGGTGTCAAAAAGCCTTTTACTGCAGGTTGTCTACAAGACATCCTAGAAAGATAATCCTGTGCGACATGGTCAAGGAGAACTCCTGAATATTTATCTGGAACGCAGATTAGTCAGAATGGACAAAACCCAATGTAATGACTCCTGATATCTTGGAAAAAGACTTTGTAAAAATGACCAAGACATCTAAATAAAGAATTGTGTGAATGCCATTCAGTCTGTGATGAGCTGACTAGAGATAAACACTATCTACTGTGCCATAGGTGTTTACAATCATAAGGCTAATGCAGAGAACTGATACCATGACCCAGTCAGAGAAAAATCTGAGAAATTTCCTGAAGCCTTTAGTTATGAGAACATGAAGATACAAGTCTTTTAGATGTAATGTTATCCTAAAGTTACCCTGGCAGCACAGGTAACAAGACACTGAAGAATCAGTATCTTGAATTTTACAATGTTCTCATAGAGACTTAGGAATGAACTATCTATAACTGGCCTCTAAGATGATTCACTGGTAACAGTCCAGAATAGAAGCATTTGACCACTTGATTTAATAGCACCTGTTCTATTACTCCTAGGGTGAGTAAAAGCAGAAAAACCTAAGGAAAAAAAAAGTTTGGTTCAGAAGGTGGGGAGGAACTCACCTAAAAGGAGGTGTTTGTATCCAGTGCCAAATGTATCCCTCCTGAACCACCTTTAAAACCCAAGAGTATGCAACAATATGTTGCCAAAAAGACTGTAAAGATTCAGTTGCTGGGACAGATTTTGAGAGATGGGTCAGGAAGGGAGGAGATGTGAGAAAGAATGCTGGTATAACTCTGAAGATGTAGGCTGTCCTTGTTTTAGGAAATAATCCTTGTACTGTATCTTGTTGTTCCCCTCCTGCCATCTCTAAAATTACCTACTCAGTCTGAGAATGCAGGAATTGTTTGTTTTGTTTCTTAAGATGTGAGAGAGGATCTGGGAGCTTTGTAAGGGTGGGGAAGCTAAAAGAAATCCTGAAAACTCTCTGAATTAAATTTCCCTCTCATCAAATTGTCTGAGGACTCAAGTAGCACACAGGCCAAATAAAAGTTTATCATCTAAAGCTGCATTAAAAATTTCAGACATCACCTCATCAGAAAACTTTTGATTATGTACCATGGCATAGCTCCTCAAAACTGTAGCAGAAGCAGTAGCATTAGACACATCATCTCACAATCATACACTCTCTTTAAGGCAGGTTTAGATACTTGAGAAATGTTAAAAACAATAGAACTGAGATAGGGACTACCTTTGGGGGTGGGGGGGTGGCAGTAGATTCTTTCAAACAGCACATACAAAAACACAATACAAACTCCACATAAGGGATTGATGGTTAGGAACGCTATAGGCTAAAGTGAAAGAAGAAAAAAATTCTCTTACCAAATCTGTCTAATATCTTATCCTTCTTGTTCACAGGGGAAGGATTAGAGAGCACCTAGAACTTATTACCTGTTGGCAAAGATGTGGAAATGACTGCAGGTCAAACCTAAGGTAAGAAAATAAATGTTTGCTAGTCTGAGAATTCTCCGACACATCTTCCAAATGAATGCTTCTACTGCCCTGATTTACAGGTACTGAATTCTGAGCTCCTGGACTGACAGTCTGTAAAACAATTCTTGTCTAATGGAAGAAAATCATAAATTCTAAAAGACACCATGTCTTCTGGTAAGCAATGTTTAAAATTATTTTTTCCCCCTTACAGGTATCCCTGATGACAAACTAGGAGAAAGTAGTTCCGTCCAATCAAGAAGTCTCTTCCCTCGGCTACATCACAAAGCACCCCCGGTATGTCTCAATGACCCAGTAAAGATGGTTCTCCTATGCCCAATTCGGACACGAACACCCGAAAAGGATGTCACTGACCCTGGTTCGTGGTGGTAGAAAGGACTATACCAGAGGAAGCTGAAGTAAGCGGGTAGCCTGAGGAACAAATACTAGCCACTACAGAGTTACCCACCATCGGCTGCCGTGAAGACTGAGCCAGAGTCAGCAAGAGCACTTTCATAAGCAGCAGGGCAGGTAACCATTCTGTGGTTTAGCAGGATGTTTCTTATACAGTAAGAAATCACTGGAACAAGTTAGTCAGAAAGCAAGTTGTCAAATACTTTCCACAAGCAGCACACTTGCACTTTCACACATATTCAGGGTGTCAAACACGGTAAGTAGCACACAAATTCTGGTCTGAAAACCTTTCTAAAAGGAATTTAGTCTGACAGAAAAAAGCAGTAGGCAAGTTGGCACAGCATGAACACAAGCACTACATAACCAAATTGTTTTCCCTGAACAAACAATTGCCCATACTAAACTTACACAAGTATATTTTGCCACAAAATAAGCTTGAGCTGAAAACAGCTATCTCTGACAGGAAACTTCCGTTTTTTTTTTCCCAATATTGGGTTTCATAAAGGGACATAACTTCTAAAAAGTAAATAAAGTAAATCAGTATTTTTTTAAAAACTTATATTTGTAAGAAAGCAATACTTCTGAGTGGAAGGGTCCCACAAGAGGCTGTCTGCTGCTAGTGAAGCCCTGAGCTGCTTCTTCACAAAGCGGCAAGAAAGTACTGAAGATTATCCTCTCTGACTACTGATTTTTCCTAATCAGGGCAGTCCAATCAGCAGTCAGAGTAGACGTGTGGGAGGGAGACAGAGATTTTGGAAGCTAGCTAGTTGTTGTGTCGAGGGCCAGATACAACCCACAGAGCCTAAAGGCTACTGGGAACAGTGGGAATGATGAACACCCCAAATTACGCAAAGGGTTTGGCAAAACTGAAAGAGGGATAAAAATATTAATAATCCCCTAAATTAGTTTCCCCTCTTTTATGAAACTGAGTACATGAGTAGCAGCAGGACTAAATAAAACTGCCTCATTCAAAGAATTTAAAACTTTAGACTCACCATCTTCAGAAGACTGGAATCCATGCTCTTTTGAGCCACATTCAGTACTCCTGACAAAGAGGAGATTGCCAGCACTAACACCACACCACTCACATCGGCAAGCACAACACACACCCACCTTTGCAGAGGTGCTCAATAAAAACTTACCTAACAGCAGAGATCTCCAAAACACACACACAAACATTCCAAACACAACACCAAACACATCACACACAGACACTACAAACACATCCCGTAAGGCAAAACAATAAACCATCACAGCCCATAAAGCATAACAATAAACATACTAGCCATTGGCTGCCCCCCTCACCAGGCTCAACAAGAAGGTCGCTGTCAGTTGTCTGTCTGGTGTCAGAATCCACCACATCACGGATGCACACACTTAAGTCTCTCCAGAACAAGTACAAGTATGACTCTGTCATTGCCCATGTTGGTGTGAATACCTTGAGACCTACCACCCTGGACTATATGAAGCGAGACATGATCGAACTCTCCATGTCCCAAGCAGGTATGACCTTAGCCCTAAACAGCATCCTACCTTCACCAAGAATGTTACCACAATGCCAACAAAGAATAACTGACTTCAGAAACTGGCTTAGCTTCTGGTGTCATTCCAAGGGGATCCAGTATCTGTCTGCCTGGGATGACATGGTTTACAGGCCTTGTTGCTTTGCCAGAGATTACCTCCACCTGTCACCACTGGGATTCCAGATCCTGGAAAAGGCTCTCACCTCCCCCAATGTGCCTTTTTTTAGGCAATGCCCCAAAGACGAATCTTCCAACATAAAAGATCTGCAAAAATAAACTGAAGGTCATGCTGCTTAACACTAGGAGCCTTAACCTGAAAACGCACTCACTAGAAGGTCTCCTTGCACAGGAAGATCTCGATGTCTGTCCAGTCACATAAACCTAGTTCAGGACTACAGAGAGCACCCCTGCCTTACCAGGCTATACCTCATTCCACAGATTCTGAACTAAAAACAAGGTCGGCAAGACTAAGTGTGGTAGAGTCACTATCTTCATTAAGGACAGGCACTCCTCCAGACTGGTCTGCTAGTGTGACGCACTGGAACTACTCCAGGTGCAACTGACAGCTGGCAAGACACCATTCAATTTACAGCCAGCTATAGACCCCTCTTCCATGACTCAAGGACACTCACTCCTCTTACTTGGATCTATTTAACTCCATCAAGGTACCCCCCTAACACCCTGATCGTTGCTGACTTCAACTACCCCCACAGAATGGGTGAACTATTCCTACACCAATGCACTCATTCAATGATTCCTTGACTTCAACAATTCTAATGCACTAGACCAGCATGTCTCATCCCCCACAGGGAAGACAACATTCTGGACTTCGCTCCCACAAACATGGGCGACCACTGCACCAATCCTGTAGTATATTCTTCCCTGGTGAGATCAGATAATCGGACTGTCTCGTTTGAAGTTTCTATCCCACCCAGCCCCACCCCCAGCCATAATCAAGCTAAAAACTTCTCAAAAGCTGATAACCTCCTAAGGCAGGGTATCTGTAGCTTCACAACACCCCCCCCCCGCCTCAGAGGATTCAGACAACTACACTGAACAGTACACCAATGCAATATACAAGCACCTGTACAACTGCATGGACTCAGCCATGCCCAACAGAACTACAACCTGCTCCTCAAGGAAACACAAACCTGTTTGATAGACATCCTCTGTCAACAGGCTTTACAACAAAAGGAACTGTTGTCCAAGGGTAAAAAGGAACAAATTCCAAATTGGAAAAACTCCCTCCTTAGCCTCAACAAGCAAATCAGTTCACTAGTGAAAACCTCCAAAGCCAATTATGAAGCAAAATTAGCCTCTGAAACAAAGGGAAACCACAAAGCTTTCTTCAGTTATGTCAAGAACCTCCATGGCAAAGTATCCTGGGTGGCTCAATGGAACAAACTAGAGCCAAGCTCTGTCCCTGGAGGCCAGTGTCTAAAGGCAGTCTAGCTTAGTTGAATGTGCTTTAGGTTTTGAGCACAGCTGTTTTCCCAATTTCAGTGATGACCGAAGAAAGCCATCTGGACAAAGTCACTTTAGAAACAGGAAGGCCTTTTTATCCAGGAAACAAAAGTTGATCAGATTTTCTAAATTTTGTTCTGTCCAAATAATATCTTTGATTCAGATTGTTTCTGTAAAAGGATGGATTAGTTCTCAAAGATACTCTGTCTTTGTGAAACAAATAGGGGTTGAACTAAAGAGCATGAAGTTCAGACACCCTCCTGAGAAACAGCTGGCTCGAAGGGGAAGAATCAAGGATGTCAGCACTAAATTTAAATCAAAGGCCAATATTATGATCTGCTATCCCGACATGAAAATTAGAAATAGCAGCCAACTGAACTCTGACTGTGGAAGAAGAAAGGATCAATATATCTCTAACTAGATCAAAGGAAGCCTGGCTAAGGAAGGAAGTGGAGCAACCATGCTGTGAGGTTGGAATCAGTAGATCTGGCACTGGGTCCAGATGCAAAAGGTGATGATGGCAATGAGACTGGATCACCTGAGGATCAGAGGAAAAGGAGGAAGGCATAAAGAAGTCCCTGGGGCAATCCTGGGTCAGGCGTCTCTGGGGATGGCCTGATAGAGAAGAGGCTGAAGAAGTCTGGACATTTGCTGTTTTGGGAGTAGCAAAAGATCTTCCGCTATGGATTGCTTGAGAGACCACGAGAATAGCTCTGCTCAATCTGTCCGCTATAATGTTGGTTTTCCCAGGGCTACCAGAAACCGATGAGGAGATCGCCCATTGCCATAGTCTGGCGCTTCTCGAGACTTGGTTCCGCCCTGTTTGTTGATATACCACACTACAGACATGTTGTCTGTGTGGACTGCAAGAAAGTCGTTGAGGGCTTTTAAAAGCTGCTCTCATCTCCAGGACATTTATGTGCAGATGGTACTCGAGCGGTTGCCCATCCGACCCCCACCCGATCGGAGGCATCCGTAGTGGCTATCGGGGACGGAGGTACAAAGCACCTGCCTTGGTGAACCTGCGATGTGATCCACCAAGATGTTCTTAGTTGCTGGTATGACCATTGTGAACATCCACTGAAGGCGCATGTAGAATCGAGCCAGGGAAGAAGAGTGATGGCGCAGCCATAACACCTTTAGAACCATTCTGGCCTGTCTGAAACTCTTTGTAAGGTAGCTGACATCCAAACAGTGTTTAATATGAAGGTAATAGACTGGCAGGCGATAAGGATGACTTTAGTTGACTGAGATGCCCAAATGAGAACAAAGGTCTATTGTGTAATCGCTTGTATAAGCTGATGCCTGGTGGTGGAGCCAGTACCTGGAGTCTCAGGTGAGCCGTGACCACTGCCATGCATTTGGTGAACACTCTGGGGGCTGTAGTGAGACCAAAGGGCAGGGCTCTGAACTGGAAATGACTGGACCCCAATCTCCTGCTGTGAATTTTGCATCCAGTTGTCCTTCTGAATTGACTAGTGACCATTCGGAATCTTGTCTTCCTGACGTCTGCTATCCAATATTGGTCTCCAGTCTCGTCTTTACCAAAAGAACCTTGAGTAGATTGGGCTCTGAATGGTCTATAACTGGCTGAATGGCTCTTTTGATCTCTAACTCTGCAATGTCCCTTAGACTGGTACATCTGGAAGGGAACTTGAGGGAAGGGACTTTCTTATGTAACCCTTGGATATGATCGACTGTACCCATCTGTCTTGAGTGAGGGAATGCCAGGCTTCTGGGTACAGTGATAATCTTCGACTGCCTCCAAGGAGGGACAGCCAACACCTCAGGGATGCTGAAAGGGCTTCTCAGGAAGAGACTCCCTGTTGCCCTGATTCTTGGACCCCTCTGCCTCTTTGTTGTTCTGCCTCTAGGGGTGATCTTCCCACCCTTCTGTCCTTTGGGAGACTCCAACAGCAGAAAGAGTCTTGCCGTCCTGCTCACACCTGGTCAAGGTTTCCTTCACCTGAGGGCCAAACAAAGCTGACCCATAGGGAGAATTTGTGAACACCTGTCCATCAGCAGCATAAGATATTAGCCACATGGAGGAGTTAGCAATGGAATTGAGGTTCCTAGCTGCGAAGCAATCTTTCTTGGGCCCCTGCAGCTGTAGGATCCTGAACTACTTCTCCCAGCTCCTTCAGGATATCTCTCTGGAGTCTGGTGAAGTGACAAAGATAATTCATAGCAAAGGTCGCTGAGGAAAACCTATCCATGGTCCTAGAGTCCTTGTTAGGAGGATGGACAGGCACGGAAGGATCTTTCCTTTGGTGGCGCAGCACCCTTGGTAAGGAATTGTTTGTCACTTAAATTTAGAAGGCCTCCTAGGGACTGGCTCTACAGAGTCAGTGCTATAACCTGCATAAGGGGTCGAGGCGGAGACCCAGGAGGTGGATCGCCTCTAGGTATACTGACTCATCCTCAGAGGGATTGTTGGGCCAGTTTCCCTCTGTTTCAGAAGTTCTAGGATGTCTGGGAGACATCCTCAGAGGGGATCCCTCTCAAAGTCAGTATCAGTGACAGACTCAGGGAGTCTACATGCTTCCTCTCTTCCTAGGAGGATCTCGGAGAATCCTCGGAAGAGATTCCCAATGGGAAACCTGAGGCGGAGGATCTCTGGGAGAAGTGGCAGAGATGTCAACAGGTACAATAGAGGGAGGGAAGAGACTGCTGACTGATACCAGTGGCCAGTACACTCTTCATCACCTCCTCCCAGGCGAGCTAGGAACTCCAGGGCCGAGGCAGATGTCGGAGCCGAGCTCGGCCGAGGCTCCAAGGACAAGGGTCCGATGCCGGAGGAGAGGAGATAAGAGTAGGGCTGAAGGAACAGAAGGTCCATGCCCGAGACTCCAACCGCTCTGGGGTAGAGTTGAAGGAGGAACTGTATGGACCAACAGTCGTCTGCTGAGACGGACTGTGCCAGTACCTGTGACTTGAGCAATCGGTCATGGTCTGACAACCTGGATGACCTTGAAGATCGGATGGCTCTCGGCTCCAGGAAGGGACCTCGACCTCTTCCTGGAATGGGTCATCGGAGCCGATATTACTGATCCTGTCGGCACCGATTCGGCTCCAGCGTGCCACATGGGTGTCAGAACCGACACCACAGTGGTCATGGATCAGAATCGCCACAGGCTTAGAAACAGAAGCCTGGGTCTTGGAGAGCCCTCGTCAACTTATTCCTTCTCTCCTGCAGGACTCTCTGGCTGAAGGGACAAATAGCACAGGAGTCCTGCAGGTGAAGGGGCCTAAACAGTACAGGCGTGACCGTCTGTCAGAGACATCTTCTGACAGCACGAAGTCACACTTCTTAAAACCTGAAACCCTCTCTTTAGACATGGTGCAACAAACACACACACACCCAGTCAATTAAATTAAACTAATACCAAAAGGGTATTTAGTAAAAATACCAACACACACACCCTAACAGGGGGGGGGATGGAATAGGGAAATTAACTGACTAAAAAAAAAAAAAAAAAATTAAAGAGACAGGGATTTCTGTCAGAAAAAGTTAAATTTAAAGTTAAACTATCAAAACAAATAGTTTTTAACTAAAAGGGGCTTAAATGTCACAAATGTGAATTACTTACCAGGAGCTGGTAAACGAGATCTGGGTACTTCCTGCCTTGCATCATGGGATATGGGGCTGCCTCGAGCTGGTAAAAGGAGTTCTCGAGCTAAAGCAGGATCGGCAAACCCATCAAGCAAGAATGAAGGCGAGATTGACAACTTAACATCCCATGTTTGTTTCTAGTTAGTACTTAACAGCATCACTTACACTGATCCTGTTGACGTAGGTTCAGAACAAACTTCACCCACTGTCCCCTCCCCCAAAGGCCCTTTCAACATCCCCGATACTTGTCCTGCACCTCACCTCTGTGTAGATTAAGTGTTAAAGGCCCTATCCAAGGCAAAGAACACATCTTCCATGGGACCTGATAGTCTCCCAGGCTGTATTCTGTACCATCCCCAGCAACAACTGGCTTCGCCCTTCAGCACCCTATTCAACCAAAGCCTAAGAACTGGCTTCATTTAAGCTGAGTGAAGAACTGCCACTGACATCCTCTTGCACAAAGGTGGTGCCACTACTGACCCTGGAAACCATCTCCCCATTAGCTTGAAAAGTCTGATCTGTAAAGCCATGGAGCACATTATTATGGATATAAACAAGGACATAGGCAATCTCCAAGCACTTTACCCAGACCCAGTTCGGATTCATCAAGGGCAGACCTTGTTTGTTGAGCCTCACTGACTTCCTGGAGATGGTCACCAATGCCCAAGTATGAGGGAAAGTCAGTATATACAGCTTACCTTGACTTGGCCAAGGCCTTTGACACAATCCCCCACTCAGGCATCACCTAAAAGCTAACAACTTGGCGTAAATCCCTATCTCATCAGGTGGGTGGCCAACTGGCTCACCGACAGAACTCTCAAGGTCAAAATGGGTACCTCCACCTCCGACAGCATACCTGTCACTACTGGAGTCCCCCAAGGATCTGTCCTCAGACCCCTACTGTTTGGCATCTACTTTTCCGAGGTCCAGGCAAAGACAAAAGGCCTGTGGCTGTTTGCAGATGACTAAGTTGGGTGCTGTCAGTGACTCTCCAAATGATGTTAACATACTGCAAGAGGGTCTCACAGCAACTAATGACTGGTGCCAAAGTCATGGCCTCAAGCTAAATGCAAAAAAATATATCATCATACCATATGGCAGAAAGAAAGCCTCTGCTGATTATTAGATCAACAGCAAACCCCTAAATACACAACCTGTGATGAGAGACCTGGGTACTCAGGTAGATATTCTCACATTCGACCATCGTGTAAGCAGCAGTGGTTAGAAAAGCCTTTTACTTGGTTCATCTCATAAGTAAAGGGATTGGATCCAAAAAAAGAGAGAGGTTATTACCACTCTAAACTCCTCCCTCATTACACCAATTGTTTTGTGTCTTTCGGCTTTTCTCGGTTAGGGGTCGCCATAATTTAGTATAATGTCCCATTTGATATATACCTCTCCAAACATCTGCACCAACTGGAAAGGCCACAGAAATACCTCACAAAAAGAATCCATGACCTCCAACAACTGTCCTATGTAGACAGACTCAAATCACTATCACTCTACTCTGTATCGTGCAGATTGCTCAGAGGTGATCTGTGTCTCACCTATAAGGCAATCTCAGACCCTGCCCTACTAGAGATGCCCCATATCCGCAAGTCTAACTCCTCATGCATTACCCGCTTGAAAGGTCTGAATCTAATATGAGACATCAACAAAACCTGCTGGAGAGAGAGGTTTGTCCCCCAGAGGCGGCCCATCTCCAGAGTAGACTTCCCATACACGTCAGACAGAGTACCTCGCTGACCCTCTTCAAGCGCAACCTTGATGAGTGGATGGGAAACCACAAATTCGTCCCAGGGGTTCAACCTGTGTCCCTCATTGACAGGGGTGGCAAGTGCTGACTGAGGTTTCTTTTTGGGGTTAACGTCTTGGCTAGGCTTGTAAGGGCCACAGGGCCATTAGCCTAGTAACCTCCTATGATCCTATGAAGACTTCAGCTGCTGCCCTGGATACACAGTGAGCACAGTCATATAAACAATTTAAATAATGTTTATTTACCTGGGAAACAGAAGCAATTAAAGAATTCAAAAGAGGGCTAACTTTCGGAAAGGAGCAAACAGTAATGTTTCACATAACGTCAAAACAGACCAACTGATACTTTAACATCGGAGCCTAATAACTTAAAATTCTACAGGCTACAGTGGCAGAAGAATAAATTACCTTCCTCAGTCTGCCAAAGGCTTTCCCATCCTTATTAGAGATAGAGGGATTAGCAATAACTAAATTTTTGTTGTAGCAGAATTTTACACAAACAGCTGCAGGATCACATCTGGGATGAAATAAATATTTTTAAGACTGAGAAACTTTATAAAATCTGCCTTTTTAGAAACTGCAGGTTCTCTCTCAGGCATGCTATAAACCATATCAACATCAACTTCAAGGGGTGGAAGAGGAGGAGGAAAAGTAGCAGACAGCGGAAAGCCAGCTTGTAAATCAACAGTATTTCTTTCAAGAAGCTGGAATATTAATCTGTTCCAAATAAACATCTTATTCATTCTAGAAAGTGTTTCAAATAAAGAAAATTCCTCCGCAGAAAGCTCACAGGAAACATTTTCCTCAGAGTCGGAATCAGGTACTTGGGCAAAAATTAGAAGTTGACCTTTCCAGAACAAACAAGAGAACCCTCAGAAACTGAGGCAACCGACTTTTTTTTCCCCACAAAAAAATCCAAATCACAACTCAGAGGTTTTAATGCTTGCAATAAACTTTGAAGTAAACTAATAAACTCTTCCGTATCTACAGAATAACAGTCTGGGGAAGATAAAATGTCTGATCTTTTGTCTTTTTTTCTAGGGATATCCCTAGAAGATGGCAACACTCCTCCTTGGAACTTCACCTTAGGGATCAGGTCTGTTAGCCACATTATGTAGGGATGCACTCCCCACACTCCCTCATCCAAGCCTGACATGAGTTACGCTCCCATGCCTCCAAGGGCACCTGAACAGCCACAGAGGACATGGCTGGCTCCCCCGGTGCATGGTAGCTGAAGTGACTGCAACACAGGAATCCAAAAATCAAATATACTAGTCTGAGGTAGCAATAACAGCCACAGCAGAGTACATTACCAGCTGCTGAGACACAGACTGAACCTGTTGTGCTGGTTAGGGCCCCTTAAAGTTTCTCTCGATCTCTCTCTTAGGCCCAGACAAAGGTGGAACTGTGAGACCAGTATGCTGTTGTAGAGTTCTGCCAAAAAAGGAGGAATCTGATTCCCAGAAAGCGCAGCTATAATGAGTAGGGACAGGTAAGTTGTCAAAAGTATTGCTCACAAGCAAAATATGGTATGACACTCCCAAAACACACATGACCCCAATAAAATACAGTCAGTCTCACAAAAAAATTGCCACTTGGTTAGCTGGAAGCGAGTTTGGCAATTTTGCTGGAACAAGCAGCTAAATAAACCAAACTCCAGATATGCAAGTTACAACACAGGAAGTGTAAGAGACTGGGCAGTAAAAAGGTTTGCGCTGTACTTGTACATGCTAGGGAAGTGAGATGCATTTTGGATAATTTGATCAAATTTTACGTTTTAATGGGTTCATAATAAGTTCACAGGCCAAAGAGACATTTTAAGCCTAACTAAGCCTACTACAAATGTACCAAAATAGTGCAAATATGTCAATACTCCATCAAATTTTACGGTTACAATACAGCCTTGTACACATCAAGCATTCACAGGCTTCCCCTGTCCATCAGAGACACAGCAAAGTTACCCCTAGTTTGGAACCTACTTTCCATACACTGGTACAATTTAAGTTTAAATACAGCACTAGGGATGAGCTTTGTTTCACATGGAGGGGAAGCCTGCTCCAAAGAAGGCTAATCTTTGAGAAACATACCTGTCCCTCCAACATGTCCTGTTGATATCACAGATGAGGTTTAGGTCCTCAGAAAAGGTATTTCCAGTGCTATTTGTTCTGTGGATGTGCAACAAATTCATCACTGAAGAATCAGAGGATGACTTGTAGGTTAAGTATAGATCACTGAACGGGCAAGTCTGCAGGAGCCAGAATACACAGACAGGGTTTTAGGAAGGTCTGCACAGGACTTGTTTACCCCCCCCCCCCCCCGTATTCTTTTGGTGAGAAATCTCTGTGGTTCCTCAAGCTGCTGCAAGTGCCCATCAGATACATGCAAAGGGTGCATTGTATTATAGGACTGTACTCTACTCTCATCAGACCAATGACTTCCTTGGGACCTGTATGCCATGCCATTACATAAAAAGTTGTGCAATGCACAATGATTCTCACCACAGTATACACATGGTGGTCAAAGGTCAGGTTACTGTCAGTAAGAGTTCCCAGATCCCAGACCACTGGGTCTATGTTTCAAGATTATTATTAATGTGGTAATTTCCAGGGATGTCGGTATTTACAAAAGGTACCATTATGCATTTTTTTCACATTGAGGTTTAGTTCACAGATCTGGTATCAACTGATTGTCTGAGTCAGGCCCTCTTGAAGGGTGCAGCTGTGTTCTTGGGGGATTTGTTGACCATGCCTAGTTTGCAGTTATCTGCAAATATTGTCAGACAAAGACCTTTAACTTTTGCTTTTACTACACAGACATAGATACTAAAAAGGAAAGGCCCCAACATCATTCACTGTGGGACTCCTCTGGTGAGACTGGCCTCTTTGTGGAGGGGGGATTCCCCTATCCAAACTCTGCGTCTCATCAGTGAGACAGCTGGCTATCCATCAGGTGGCATGCAAGTTTATGCCTAATTTTTAAGTTTATTCAGAAGCCAGAGTCAGGTACTGTGTCAAATGCCTTTGCCACGTCAAGGTAAGTGGTGTGCACCTTTCTGCCCTCAACCATATCTTTAGTAACCTCTTCAAAGAAATCCACCAGGTTAAAGTAAGCATGGCCTACCTTTGACAAAATTGAGCTGGTTTTCTATTGCCATTGTTTAACTGATCCATGAGAATTCTTTTCTATGGCCTTGCATAGGAGACTAGTCAGACTTATGGGTCTGTAGTTCCCAGGTCCATGGAAGACACACACCCCACTTGTGTAGACAGATAACGTCTGCAGTCCTCCATTCATTTGGCATGAAGCCTATCTGGAGGCTATGGTTAAACAGAGAGTCTAGTGGGCCTGACATGTCATGTTGTATGCTATATGGGAGGCATCCTGGGATATTATCAGAGTCCATCAAAGCAGTGCTCTTGGCTTTCGAGTTCAGTGAAGATGTTCCCTAATGGTGGCTGGTTGAGAAATGGTCAGCAGTATTTCTGGGGGGTGGGAAAGGAGTGGGAGTAAAACTGGGGCTAAATTTAATTGGACAGCAGATTTGCCATATTCTCTGGCTCCAGTCAAGTTGGTTTCATTCACCATTAATTTGGTATATTAGGTGCTGCCTTTAAAGTTACAGACATAAATTAAAGCTTTGTGTCACTTAGTATGAGGTAGCTAGCCTTGGAATAATTTGTTTAATGTTTCTGGTTTAGTTGCGGTCTCAGGCTTAATATTTCATTCCAAGGAGACAGCTTTGTGGTCCAACCTGACTAATGAGGACTTCATACTAGGGGGAGTGCATCTTTCCCCAATGTTTATGAAGACCAGTGTTGCCAGGGTGTGTAACTTTGTGCATCACAATCCTCAGCAGCTTAGTATGGGATACCAGTTCTATAACTTGCATTAGATGAAACCATTGTGATGTTACCACTGTCATTTTGAGTTAAATGTGCTGTTGGAGAGGGTATAATCAGTAACATGGTTTTATTGGGCTGTTGCAGAAGTTGAGGCATTTTTCTACTGAGAACGTTTCCCGTTAAAATGGCTTGTAGTGGTTTGAGACTGAACAAATTAAGGTGGAATCTGCATATTGGACTACAGTGGTCAGTTCTGAGGCTAGATGCTTAAAATGTTGCTAAACATACTGAACTATAATGCTCCCGATATGGATCCTTGAGATATCTCTACAGTTAACAGTTATTACATGAGCAGCTTGTCTAAATAAGCTTTGCAAAATTTCAGATCTTTAATGTAAAGCTCCACATCATAATCACTTCAGAATTACAGCAAAACAAAATGTGACAGATGATGGATGCATTTTATGAAAATTATGTGGATTACAAACTAAATTTTACCCTCTCAAGATAGTATTGTAACTCAAAATTAGGATTATTTAAGTAGGCATGAGGCAAATCCTTCCAGAATAACTGCATCATCTAAGGCACAGTTTACATTACTTTTTCCTCATCATCTCTACACTACTCCTCTCCCTCACTCCTTCCCACTTCTCTGGGTCACAGCTGTACCTTATTGCTCCCCTGCAACCTCTCCTTCCTTCCTCTCCCTTAAATTCTACATGCCACCTTACAGCTCCTCTTTCACTCACCTCTTCCTAACCTTGTTTCATCCCTCATTCACTCTTTTATATATGGACATAAAACCAGCTACAATGGGCACTGACCCTTGGTAATAACTTGTTCAATACAGGTACAGCTAATCACTTTGCATGACGCAGACAGACTTTCTGTTCAACAGTAACGCAATCTTGTGACATTACCAATCTGTTCTGAAAATTGATGGAATATGTGTCATTTCATTACCCTGTACTACACTTTGCTGCAAAATACGTTACATTCTGGGCAGAGTCTGAAACAGGTCCAGTTGAATCAAAAATTGATGCCAGGTCAGTAAATACAGCACAGTACAGTGCCATACACTACAACTGCAAATTTATTCATTGATTGACTGATGGCTTTTGTTCACCAGAAAGTCCAACTGGACTCAGGATCCATTTTCAGCAGAGGTCCTGGAGAAAGATCCAGTACAATACAATACCATATTTACAATGATATCTAATGTAGACATTTATAGCAGCAACTCATGGCTGGGTGCGGGTAATGCTTTATATATCCACAACTGCTGTTGTTTGGTCATGAGGGCAAAGCCAGAGTGACCAAAAAAAGCCAGCCATGGGTAAATCCAGCATTACCCACATCCAATCATGAGTTATTGCTATTATACGACATCTAAGAAAAAAATAATTACTTTTCCTAAATAATGTTTTTGTATAACGGCACCATGGTGCTCTTCCACTTTCTACCCCCAATTTCATTGGGATTTCTTGATGTACTACATATGCGTATGGGACTTGTGTTCCTACATTTACTCAGTACTTTGGAAAGGAAGCAACACTGAAATGAAATCTCTGTTGCCCCCCCTTTATTTAAAATAAATAAATAGATTTGAAATCTGGACATTCAGACATACAAGACAGACAGGGAACAGAAAATAAAAGGATAATCAGTTTTGCATAACGTACGTGATTTCCTTGTATTTTCTCTGTCCAGTCTCTCTTGCACCTGGTCGGATTTCAAAGCTTTTTCTTAATCAAGAAAACAGGAAAGCTCCACAGCAAATATTACTAGAAGAATTTACAGACGACCAGTCTTTTTTCTATTGGTTTATGCTTGATTTTACAACAGGCACGCTGGATGGGCTGACCAATCAGTATGCACACTTTTAGATGTTAACGGCCAGTCAATGTATAACATGTACTTAAGCATGGGGAGTGGTAGTTTTATACAATATATAGATAAACACGGAGAGGAAGAAATTACATACAAAAAGGCACAATCTTATTAAGGCAGCTGCTCATTACATTACTGACACAGTATTCAGACATATTGCAGGGAATAATTTTGCGCAGTTACTCGGTTTTAGAAGGGATAAAGAGTTTGGTTTACTTGGGTGGATAGCATCTGTAGCACCATAAATTGAGAAGGCATGTTTTCAGTTGAGGCTTGGAAGGCTTATTGATGGGTCTTACCTAATTGCTAGGGGGTGGAGTTTCAGGTTTTGGAAATAGAGTACAGGAAGCAGCCAGCCAATGTATTAGGTTTGGATACAAGTAGTAAGGCTTTGTCAGAAGAGTACAGAGTCCCACAGCTGGGTGGTAAGATTGCATTAGGCTTGTTGGGGATGGACAGTTATTTGGTATATAAAATAGCTTAAAGACAGCAGAAAGTTGAGTGTGTGCCAGTTGGTAGGGTAGTACAAGCTACTGGATGTGTCTGAATACTACACAGTGGTGTGACGTACAGGGTAGGCGGTCTGCAAATTTTGCAAAATGCAAACAAGCAAATTCCTTTTTTCAAATTCCACACAGTTTTCATAGCCAAAATATACTACAACTCAAGCGCTCCATGTGGTATGACATTTCTAAAGAGCCATCACTATGCTGCAAGGAACCAGAAGGCCAACAATAAAAAAAATTTAATGGAACATACACAGGAAAAAAGGTAGAAATTAAACATTTACAGCTCTCAGCACTCATCTATATACTTGTATACACACACACATTCTTTTATTCCTACTACTGTCTCAAAACATCCCTATACTTCTAGGGTAAACCTTCTGCCAGCCTTTCACCTATTCAAAAGTGGAGGAGTTTAAACACCAGTGGCGGGTGGAAAAAACACCGCTTCCAATGTTGAAAAAATGCTTGGAGATGGCCATGTAAAAGTAAAAAGGGTCCAGCTGAACAGCAATGATTCTTGGCAGAGAGCCAAGCCTGCTCAATGAGAAGCATACCTCTCGACCTCTTACAGCAAGAAATCTAGACAAAGCCATAAATAAAAGTGGACAAAGGCCCAAAAATAAGGACAATTATTAAATATTGCTGTTACAAACTTAGAAAGTTGACATAACAGGTTTTGCATTAGCATGAAGTCTGAAACTCAAATGTCAGTCATTATTTTCTAACTTCAATCTGTAATGATTTGCCACTAATTTGCCAGAAAAACACAATTTTGTGAAAAACGGACCAAAAATATGAGGCTAAAATCTGGACATTCTGCGAAAATCTGTACATCCTCAGTCTACCTTTCATAAAGCACATACCCTAGAAAACAACCAGGTAGACTACAGTACGAGATAACCAATCCTGAAAGGCTCTGGACAGGGTGCACATATCCATTCTGTAAAGTACATCAGGCAACAACTGATCCCTCAGGTGGATGGAGAAGCTTTCTTCTTGAGAAGACAGGAGAGTATTACAATATAACAAAAAAGATGAAGAAGGATGGCAAGCAACAAAGTAGGTAGTTCTACCCTAAAGTATAGTTCCTAACCCAGTCAAACTCATGAAAGAGCCTTTGCTTCCTGTGCTAAAGGACAGATCAAACTGCTCTGGGATTTGTCTGTGTTAGATGCCAATAAAACACCTCTGCATAAAATTTGTGCTTTACCAATCTGATCTGTACATAGTTAACTCCATATTTAAGTTAAAGTTCTCTTAAAACACAACTTTCTGGTACTATCTATGCAAGGAATGTACTTACCTGATCCATGGCTTCAGGCTTTCTGTGTTGACACCAGCTCAGTTTCTCCCTTCAGACGCAGCTGCATAAGGTAACACCATCAAAGTTAACTTTACACTCTGAAGGAGATAGTATTAAGGACAAAGAAATAATGTCCATCCCAAAAGCGTTCGCTACAAGCATAAACATGCCTGCCTGACGTCAGGACTTACACACTTTACAACTGTTTACCGTCTAAGCATACATTCAATAACTTTCTCTGCAATTTACAGTTCATACCCCAGTACTTTCAGGTCACTGCACTGGAGAACAATACTAGATTGAAACTATTAGCATTCAAATTCAGGCAAAGTCCACAAGACTAAAGTATTCTCAATCAGCATATGTAAATCAAAATAAACCAAATTTATCCTGCAAAGATAAGGATATTTTATAAACACAAAGGACACAGGGCAAATACAGATAAAGCTCAGACAGCCACAAAGGTAACAAGACAGAGTTTATCACAACTGCAAGAATGAAAAAGGTTTTCCAACTGTCTGGAAAGTCTTTGTATGCAACACGCAAGTTAATGCTTCCAGACACTGTCTGACTACATTAGAGTTCAAAACTCTGCATCACGTCCTGGAAGACTGTTAAAGGAGTACTGCACCCACAGACTCAAAAACATGTTTAATTCATCATGGCATGATGTTTCCTACACTTTAACAGCACTCTGGGATTATTTACAGGATTTTAAATATTTTTATATGTAATGCCACACTCTGACCACATGGAGTCTAGCATATTGACGTGGCTTGGATAAATCAGGTTGCCATTCAGTATCCCAGAAATCATTGTTTGGCTCAAAAATGTTACATCATGCAGGCCACCGTTTGCCTAAAGCTCCTGTCATTTCATAGATGTTGCATTAAGGTTGCCACCCATCCCGCTGTCAGCGGGACACTCAGGGGTTAAGCCACCTTATCCCGTCGCCCGCTGTATCAAGTAGTGGGACCTGAAAAGTCCCCCTTTTGCGATCGCACTGAATTGCTGTGGAAAAGTCGCAATTACTTCCGGCTTTTTCACGGCAATTCCATTACGTCACCAACCCGGACCTGCAGGCAAAGCTGCTGCTTGTTAGGTCTGGGTGCTTTAATTCGTGCAGCAATTGGCTGCAATTCACGAAAGGGGTGGGATTGGGGCAGGAATAGCCCTGCAAAGATCGCAGCTGTAGGAGCGCTTTGTTTTAAGCGCTTCTACAGCCGCTAAAAACGCATTTTTTTTTTTTTTTTTTTTAATATAACAAGCAATCCAGCCAGCCAGCCATCCTCCTCCATCCAGCCAGCCAGCCAGCCAGCCAGCCATTCTTCACCTCCTCCAGCCAGCCAGCAAGTCAGCCAGCCATCCTTCTCCTCCCATCCATTCAGCCATCCTCCAACCAGCCCTCCAGCCAGCCAGCCATCCAGCCATTCATGCAGCCAGTCATCCATTCAGCCAGGCATCCATCCATCAAGCCATCCATTCAGCAGCTACTCCCACCAACCAGCTAGCCACTCCAGCCAGCCATCCATCCAGCCCCCAACCATTCATGCAGCCAGCCATCCATCCAGCCATGCATCCATTCATTCAGCCATCCATCCATCAAGCCACCCATCCAGTCATTCATCCATCCAGCTGCTACTCCAGCAGCTATCTGTCGTACCCATAACAGCATTTTCTTCACCACTCTGGTGGTGACGTCACTGTAGAGGGTGTGGCCAGTGTCATATTGGTCACACCCTCATGTCCCACTTTGGCGCACGTAAAAGGTGGCAACCTTATGTTGCATGCGTACAAAGTACTGAGTAAAATAGAACAGTGCAAGTAACATTCCCTGCTGCTGAATGACTACTTAAAACAGAAACCGTGCAAATGTTACAGAATACACTCAAAGTGCTGTTTACTGCTGCCTTTCTTTCCAATTTAGTTTAATGGCACAAATTTGTGAGACAATGAATTCCAGTCCATTTACTTCTCCACTCCCCCGTAACACTTAGCTCCCCTAGCTGTCAAAGTCCTGAGGGTAATTTGGCCTGGTAATTCCATTGATTGGCAGATCTCAGCAGGGTGCTTGACTCCTGTAATTTAATCTTTGCTCTAGCATTTCCTGTGTTAGAGGGAAAATTTTTTTTGCTGCACTATAGAAATGGCCTTACCTGACTGCATTCACATCCAGTTTATGTAGCAACTCCTGTAAGGTGCATTCACATCCGGTTTATGTAGCAACTACTGTAAGGTCTTGCACCAAGGAGCTAAATAATAAAACATTTAGACTATGAACCAGTTTAGAGCTTTAGTAATTTAAGTGTTAAGGTATCACTTCATACTTCCACCTTGTTAAAAATTGAGATTTACATGTGCAAAGTGTGTTGGTATGCAGTGTTTGCCTACAAATGTTTTTACTTCACTGGTTGGTTTGCAAAAAAATACTTTTGCAGTGTCCCTGGATTTCTCTTTGTGCATGCAAACCACATTGCTATATTTTCCCCTTCCCTTTTCTTGTGTCCAGAAGTCACTTATCACAAAGTAATTTTTTATTTATTCTTTTTTTAAAATAAAGGAAATCAAGGTTACTTTACATTGGATCAGATAATAGATGCCACTGCAAAGAATCACTGTTGACATCCTCCAAAAGGGCCTTAATGAGACAGACACCTGGTGTTAAAGTCATGGCCTCAAGCTAAATGCCCAAAACTGCATAGTCATCCCATTTGGGAAAAAAACAAAACACCCAAGTATTACCACATAGGTGGCAGCCCCCTTAATACAGAACAGGTAATAAGAGATCTGGGGACCAGGTAGACAGTAATCTCTCCTTTGACAATCATACTGCCAAAGTAGTTAGAAATCCTTTATGTGGCCCATCTAATTACTAAAGGGTTCACATCTAGAAATAAAGAGGTTATAGTGCCCCTCTACTCATCACTCAACAGACTCATCATAGAGTACAATGCCCCATTTGGGATGTACCTTACAAGACACTTCCAACAGCTGTACAGACCACAAAATTACCTCACCAAAAGGATTAATAGCCTCAAACATATGTCCTTTGCAACCCAATTGAAAAAACTCCGGCTGTGCTCAGTGCCATATTGCTTACTCAGAGGTGATCTCTGCCTGACTTAGCCATGTCCAACTCAGAACTGATGGACATGCTCCACCTAAAGAAGTCCAAGTCACTGGGAGCCACGGCTCTAGTGAACTAAACCTCACTACAACAATAAAACAAGCTAGAGGGATAGATTACTGTCACAGACTCCCCATGCTTTGGAACAAAATTCCTAACTGCATTAGGCTGAGCCCCTCACTAACACTCTTCAAGAGAAACCTTGACGAGTGGATGGCTAATAGAAAATACACGCCTGGGATCCCTTCATTGGCTCAGCTTGCCAGAGGCTCAGTTAATTAATCAATGGGGAGGCGAAAGTAGACACACTCTTGCTAGGCTTATAAATGCCCTTGGGCAGATTGCATAGCACCTACCTATGAACCTAAGTAAAACAGGTCCATATTTACTAGGCATCTTATGCAAAGGAGAAGATATTCAGGACTGCAGCACTCCCCCCTCAAAATCCAACACAGTACCAGTAATCCATCTACATGCTGTGGGAATAGAACCCACAGCCTTCGGCATCTTCTTTTCTTTCTTTTTCTATGGGTTTTCTACCTTTTCTACAAGTGGGGGGCAGCAGTCCTGCAGTCCTATAGCACGAGCAGCTCGTGGGTAGAAAATAGTTGCTCAACTGGGTGGACTTTGAGTCAGTAACCAGAGCTGTGGAAGAAGGGAAGGTGGTTCATATAGCCTATCCTTTATGTGGCCAAGGCCTTTGATACCATTTCCCACTCAGGAATCATAGAAAAACTCACTAAGCTAGGCATCAACCACTGTATCATTAGGTGGGTTGCAAAATAGCTCACAGGAAGAACCCACAATGTGAAAACAGCTGACTCCAAGGCAGACTACCGACCAGAGACGAGTGGAATCCCACATGGTTCAGTCATGGGTCCTCTCCTGTTTGGTTATCTACTTCTCTCAAGTCCAGGGCAACACGAAGGGACTCTGGCTGACAAAGTTCGCAGATTGTTAGTTGGGAGCTATTATTAACTACCCAAGTGATGCTGACATCCTACAGAAAGGCATCAATGACACCAATGACTGGTGTCAGAACCATGGCTTTACATCCAATTCCCAAAAATGTCTAGTCATCCCCCTTGGGAAAAAGCTGGTTCACTTGAATTAACACATGTACTTGAATGTACTGGAATCCCTCACTTTTTAGCCCAACACCACATTCATAGGCTATTTCAACTATCCCATCATAAACTGGGATACATATACATCCACTTACATACAGGCTCAAAGATTCCTTGATTTTGTCATTGCAAACACCCTTAACAACTAGTCTGCATACGTACTAGGGATGTGAATATGTTGGATCTGGCTCTCACAAATGAGGGAATGTTGCACCCCCCAGCTGTATTGTCTTCAATATCAGATCAGTTTATATACAGAGGTTACCCTTGAAATAAAGAGAAAGCCCGAAGTCCCATCAAACCTCAGAACCTTTAAAAACTTTTTTCTAAGGCTAACTACCTCATATTAAGTGATGGAAAAATTAAATGCCCAGCTCCTCTAAACTTAGAGAACACTGTGTCCCATGCAGAACTGTTTATCAAACCCCTGTACAAGCACATAAAT
>NC_056750.1:390040758-390083258 GCF_019279795.1 Protopterus annectens
ACACCACCAGTAAAAAGAACTTCCCTACCTTCTGCAGCTGTGTTTGAGCATTCAAAGGGTAGGGGGGAGGACATGGGAGCTGTGAGATCACAGAATGTGTGGGTTTCATTGTTTTAATTAGAAACAGAGGCCGGCCGTGGTCACTTTGGGGGAGGGAACTGGTGAGAAAAATTACCTGCACTGCCTGGCAGCGATGACGCTAGTAATTGGGTGACTCAGCAAACTTTAATAAAACGCTTGAAAATCTTTTTGAAAGTGAAGCCATCACAGTATGCTAAGGTAGGCTTTGGTTAGAGAAGTAAGGTGAATTAGATTTATTTTAAACGGTGCATTGTTGTTCCTTTATAGAGGGAACTGTAAATAGGGAGCAAAAGGGCCGAGAAGTTGAGGAATGCAATACAGAAACCCGTTCTACTCCTTTAACTACTCTATCAATGCAATGGTTCTTACTTCGGCAAAGTGCCAGGAACTCGCAGTGGGGCAAATTACATTTCAGGAAAGAGGGGATTTTAAAAGAGAGAGAAAGGGAAAAATAATTAAAAAAAAAACTTCCTGTAGAAATTCTCCCTGCAAATTGTGCACGTCTTCAACAAAGAGACTTGGCTATATTATGAGGACAAAACAGTCTAGGTAGACAGACAGTACTGATCTTTTTCAGCCACAACCTGTAGAGAGAACATCTTGCTACATTTAATGCAGTATTTTAGCAGTAATGCTGTAAAATCAGCTTTAGTCACCAACCAGCCAGCCATTGTGATTACACAGGAGCCCACATACTAATGACAAACACTCCTGTGTGTGATTACTGAAGTGCAGTTGCCATACTTCTCCCCACAAGGTCCAAATGCTCGTGTAACCAAGACTTCTCCTTTCCCCAAAATGTTGAACCCTCACAGTTAGTCCAAGTAAGTAGAAGGGGGTAAAGTCGGCCTTACACTCACAAAAACACTTGCATGTGTGTTTTTTGTTTTAGAATACTGTTCACATACCTGTGCTTTCAGTCACAATTGGACAAGATAAGTTAGTCAGGGAGCCAATTATACATGGCCTATTACATAACAAAAATGGGGCAAAAATAAGTACACAGCAATGGTGATGAACATTTGTCCTGGATGACAAAGGGATAGCTCTATATTGGATTATGTTACAGGCTCATACATACTTGCTAGTCTATTGACCTCTGAGGATCTTAAAGAAGCCTAGACTTACAGTGGATATAAAAAGTTTACATCTCTGTAAATACCAGGTTTTTGTGATATAAAAAATGAGACTACAATAAATCATTTCAAAACTTTTCCCACCTTTAATGTGACCTATAACCTGTACAATTCAATTGAAAAACAAATCTGTTAGGGGAAAAATATAAACAATGTACAATAAGCTGGTTGCAAAAGTGTGCTCACCCTTAAACTCATACTTTGTTGAAGCACCTTTTGGATTTAATTACAGAATTCAGTCTTCTTGGGTACACACCTGCCATCAATTAATGAGACTCTGATTAACCCCAAATAAAGTTCAACTGTCCTAGTAGGATTTTCCTGACATGTACTCAGTTGCCTGCTACAGCAAAAGCCATGGTTTGCAGAGAGCTCACAAAGCATGAAGGGGATCTCATTACTGAAAGGTATCAGTCAGGAGAAGGATACAAAAAAAAATTCAACAGCAACGGATATACCATGAAACACAGTGAAGACAGTCATCAAAAAGAACGAAAATATGGGGCAATAGTTATGTTGCAAAGAACTGGACATCCCTCCAAAACTGATGAAAAGACAAGACTAAAA
This sequence comes from Protopterus annectens, assembly GCF_019279795.1. Classification (NCBI taxonomy): domain Eukaryota; kingdom Metazoa; phylum Chordata; order Ceratodontiformes; family Protopteridae; genus Protopterus; species Protopterus annectens. The sequence goes on from NC_056750.1 coordinate 390,042,543, forward strand.
CTGGTCAAGGAGTCAGCAAAGTGACCTACAGCAACACTGAAGGAGCTGCAGGAATTTCTGGCAAGTACTGGTCGTGTACTACATGTGACAACAATCTCCCGTATTCTCCATATGTCTGGGCTATGGGGTAGGGTTCAAGACGGAAGCCTTTTCTTAAACAGAAAAACATCCAGGCCTGGTTAAAATTTGCAAAACAATACATCAAGTCTCCCAAAAGCATGTGGGAAAATGTGTTATGGTCCAAGACCAAGGTTGAACTTTTTGGCCACAATACGAAAAGAATAAATCCAAAATACGGTCACAGTAACAAGCGGGTTGTCCTGTCGTCAGGCAGCCCTGCAGTCGAAATAGATAACACAGCAATAAGCATATATGTACATATATACAAACAAATACACCATAAAGACTCCCCAACAGCTAGCTATTAGAGTAAACACCCTAGGAGTACCACAGAGACATCTACATTTATGGTAGGTACAAAACTGTACTATGTCCTTCATGGATGCATCTGCAGTCATAAACAAGTGGGTAGAATACCATAGCCAACTAGGGGAGGAGGATAAAAGTAGATTATGGTGTGTTTAGGATCCGAATGAGGTCTTATGTTCTGTGGAATTGGTTTTCCATGGAAGGAGTAACAGTATGCAATTTCCTATCCATTTGGAGTCTGAGATGGTCTGTTTTTTTCCTCTTTCCTTCCCTGTTGCATAGGCTAAAAAAGTTGGTCAGTCTTTCTGCTATTTTTTTGTCCAAGTAGTAAGTAGTAGTAGTGTCTATACACATCCAAGGTATGCAGCATTCTCCCCTCTGTTTTGTGGGTTGGGAATGGACACTCTATCTTGGTGGAAGATTAGGAAGGGTTGCACCATTAAAGCCCCCAGTTTCTGAACCCTCCTTGCTGAAGAAGTGCCATGCAGGGAAAGCAGTTTTCCATGACAGGTGTTGTAGGTCTGCTGTTGCTGCTGGTTCAAAGGGTGATAGTGTCAACTTTTCTAGCACAAAGTTTAAGTCCCAAGCTGGTAATGTTGGTTTCCTTGGAGGTTTTACATTCTTGATTCCTCTGAGGAACTGCCTGAGCAAAGGGTGCGAAAAAACAGGTGGATCAAAGCTGTATTCTGCTGAAATAGCTGATGCATGTATCTTGATGGAGGAGTAGGACAGGCCTGAATGAAGAAGTTCCAGAGATACTCCCAGAATGTTAGGCATATCTATGTCTGACACATCTTTTCCTCTAAATGACAAACCTTTTCCATTTTCCAGCATAGTTCCTTCTTGTTGAAGGTCTGCGTGCTTCAAGAATAATGTCTTTAACTCTTTGGGAAAGTTCTGGATTAGCTGCTGCTATGTGATGTTCCATGCAGTCAGTTGCAGCGTTTTAGGTTTGGATGTATGATGCTGTAGTTGTTCTGAGTTAACATCAAAGGCATCAGGGTATTGGCCACATATTGTTCGAGACATGCTCTTCAGTAGTGGGTACCAGTGTTGTCTTGGCCAGTTTGGAGCTATCAGGATTATCCTTGGACGTTCTTCCTTGATTTTAGTAGTACCTTGTGTATCAAAGGAAGAGGTGGGAATGCATATGCTGTTAGGCCTTTCCAGTTGAAGGAGAGTGAGTCCACTTTCCATGCTAGTGGGTGGAATGTCCTTGTGCAGAATTTTTGAGCTGGTGATTGAGAGGTGAAATAGGTCTATCTGTGGCATTCCCCATTTCTTGAGATGGTCTTGAAGATGTCCGGTGCAGCTTCCATTCGTGGCATCCGGCGGTTCTGCTTAATATGTCTGCTAGAGTATTGTCTTTCCCCGGTACAAATATTGCCTGTAACTGAATGTTGTAGCTGAGTGCCAGGGTCCACAGCTCCAAGGTCATTCTGCATAGGGGGTATGAATGAGTGCCTCCCTGTTTGTTGATGTACCACATGACTGTGGTGTTGTCTGTCCTTATCATCAACCGGCCCTCTTTGAGAAATGGTTTGAACTTTTGGATTGCCAGTTTTACCGCCAGCATTTCTTTTAGATTGATGTGCAGGCGAAGTTGATCCTGTGTCATTTGTCCAGCATGTGGGCCCCATCCTAGGGTCTGAAGCGTCTGTTGTGATGGTCTGGAACTCCTGTTTTAAGCATGGAATTAGTGGGATTTCTGTTTCTAGACTGTGTCTGTGTTGGGACCATAAATTCTTTAGGTACCACTGTAGTTTCCTCATATGTAGTCTGGCAAATGGGACCAAGATTATGCATGATGCCAAGAACTTTTCTTGCTGTTAACTTGTTCAGTTTGTAGTGCCAAGAAGTAAAGAGGAAGTTCTTTTGTTTTTCTGTAGTCAGGAATGCCATTTGTTGTACTGTGTCCAATAGAATGTCCTTGTTTGGGATGGTATCAGCCTTGACTTTGTAAATTGACTGTGTATCCCAGTCCTTGTAGCAAGTAAATGACCCTTTGTAAATCTGTCTGATCCTGCAAAGAATCTGTATCTTCTTCTGCACATTGGGTGGATGGGGGACGCAGGTATGCCTCCTTGAGAGATCTAGAGTTACCCCAAGACTCCTCCTTGCCCAGCATGGAGAGAGTTGCTGTAGGGTCAGCATTTTGAATTTTGGGACAATGATGTATGTATTTAAGACAGGTCGAGAAATTGGTCTCAACTTTTTTCCTCTTCTGAACTAGGAATAGTCTGGAGTAGAACCCCTTCCTTGTTCTGCTGTTGGGCACTCTTTCCACAGCTCTCATGTTTGCTAACTCCAGTATCTGTGTTTTTTTTTTGTAGATTTGGCATTCCTCTTTTGACTGGTAAAAAGTGTGAAGTGAAACCGGTAACCTTGATCTGTTCTTTGAATAAAGGTTAACTTTCCGCCTAGAGGAGCTGCTATTTGTTCTATTCCTGCCCCCCTTTTTGTTTTGAGGAGGAAAGGACCAATTTTTGGCAGGCCAGTTCCTGCTAAACTTGGGGGTTGAACCTGCAAGAAATCTTTAACAGTTTGAACAGATTTGCATGCCTTCTTATCACTGTGCTCATGGCTGATGATCTAAAAAAAGCCTCCAGTGCATCATAGCCACATTTTAAGGAATGGTTGCTAACCTGTTGTATGTTATTTACCATCTCTAATACATATTTCTTATCAAGAGATTCATCAGTGGTTAGTTTTTAGTTAACTGATCAAGCATAAACTCTTGGTATTGTATCGCGGCACCCTGTAAACCCCAAATCACTCTCTCTTGGGGCAGGGCTGGGGGTAAAGAATAGAGAACACAGAACAGGAGGTATAGGCCTGTGCTGTGGGTGGTGCAGAAAGGGGGGTCCTAAGTTTTTTCTGGAGTTGAAAAATCCTGTTGCTGCCATTGGAACTGTTCTTCTTCAGCATCAGAATCTTCAAAAAGAGAGGAGAAGAGCTCAGGCTGGTCAGTTGATTGATTCATCAGCAGAGAATCATCAGAAGACACACTGGGGGGGCTGCCTGCTAGGTCTCTTCTCTGGGGGCTGAGAGGCCCTGTCTGGGTGAGATTGAGATCCTCTAATTAAAGAAATTAAATCTTCTGCCAAAGAAAGCATTTTTGAGAAAGAGAGAGGGCCTGATGTGGGGGTTTAACAGGCACTGTTTTAGTAGTCTTGGCTGCTTTAGCCCTGGCGAAGGGCCTTAATGGACATGGGGCAGCTGGGCCTAGCAGCACAAGTGCTGGGGGTAGAGACATCCAAGGGGATGGTGTCTGATAAGTCAACCACCGGCAGGGTAGCCTCAGTTGTAAGAATAGGTTCAGCTGTACTAAATCTTATGAGGGTATTTGTTTCCCACAGGTTAAACAATTGTTAACTTTCTGACTGGCGACAGGACAACCGCTTGTTATGACTGCAGATGCATCCATGAAGGACATCTTGGATACTTCATTCATTTACACAATTCGAAAAGGTACATTTGGAACAAAAACAACACTTTGCAGCACCAAAAGAACACCATCCCCACGGATAAGCATGGTGGTGGCAGTATCATGCTTTGGGGTTGCTTTTCTTCAGGTGGAACTGGGGCTTTAGTCAAGGTGGAGGGAATTATGAACAGTTCCAAATACCAGTCACTTTTGGCACAAAAGCTACAGGTGTCTGCTAGAAAGCTGAAGATAAGAGGAATTTCACCTTTCAACACGACAATGACCCCAAGCATACATCCAAATCAACAAAAGAATGGCTTCACCAGAAGAAAATTAATGACCTGAAGAGGGCTGTGCACAAGAGATGCCATCGCAATCTGACAGATTTGGAGCACTTTTGGAAGGAAGAGAGGGCAAATATTGCCAAGTCGAGATGTGCCATGCTGATAGTCTCCTACCCAAGGAGACTGAATGCGTAATTAAATTAAAAGGTGCTTCAACAAAGTATTAGTTTAAGGGTGTGCACACTTATGCAACCAGCTTATTGTAAGTTTTTTATTTTTTATATTTTCCCCTAACAGATTTGTTTGTTTTTCAATGAATTGTACAGGTTATAGGTCACATTAAAGGTGGGAAAGTTTTGAAATGATTTGTGGTCTCATTTTTCTATATCACAAAAACCTGGCATTTTAACAGGGGTGTGTAGTTTGCATAAAATAACTCAGATGTGCCAAATAATGATATGCTGGGACATTTACAAGTTTCCTCCTATCCATGAGGGATAGGGGGTGCTAAACAGGGAGGGGGGTATTCAGTTATCCACCCATTTGTCCAAATTATATTTGGATAGAGTATGAGAATTACTTTGCTTTACATGGAGTGGAAGACAATTCAATAGTACCACTTCTGTGATACAAACCTATCCCTCCAGCAAGTTCTGTTTATTTTACAAGACAGATCAAGATCCCTTGAGTGGCTGTTGACGATTTTACTGGACTTGAAAATGCATAATAGGTCTAACAGAACAGGGACTGTTGAAACTATATACACAAGGGAGATGTTGCCTCTCAGAAACCAATGAGACACTGAGAAGAGGGACAAGGCTTTGAAAGGTTCGCATTAGTTTTTATGACTTTGGCTTATATTTTTTTTAGTGAGGAAGCTTTGTAGTCATTCTGGTTGTTGACAAGGGTTTGGACAGACACATACCAAAAGGGTCGTTAAACCTAACCATTGGCCTAACTAGTGCTAAGCACATAATGCAACAATTACATCCCTGGATCTGGACACAATATCTTTTGATATAAGCTGTGCAGTAGAAAAGGACTTCATACAGCTGTGGGCAAGTGATGATCAAAGGACAGATCATTACTGACATAGGTTCCCAGATCTCAACTACGGAATCAGTTCTCTGTGGTCAATATGATAGCTACAAGGATTATATAGCTTGGCATTAACACTATCATAACAACAATAATATATCCATACAAAATCTGCATTTTGTAGGTTAATGAAAGTGCATGACCGCTCATTACTGCTATACTGGTGTTGATAACTCACATCTCTAACATTATGTATGAATTTTTATGCCGATTGTTGAGACTGCTTTGCCAGTGGTACTTTTAGATCTATACCATTTCCTATTTAATAATACACAGGATAATCTCCATCACTTCTCTTTTTGCATTTTTGGCATAGTGCACAGTTGACTGGCTGTGCTCCTTACTTACATAACAGCAGAATCCAGACTGATGAGCTTTGTGAGTTTATTTTGACATTTGTTAACTAGGTATGTCCAACTGAATGATGGACTACTTTTAGCAGAGGCCTGGGAGAACCCCATACAGAAATAAAGTTACAAAAACAGTTACAAAGAGCAACAGAAATTACAGAAGATAATTAAATACATAGAAAACATCTTAGAAGTTTGAATACAAAACAAAGTCATTAGAGCTATGTAGTTCTGATACAAGGTGGATCTAGGAAGGAGGGGAAGAAGCAAAAGACAAAGAAGGGCGGTACCAGATAGAGACAGAAGGTAAAAACCAAGGTGCAGAGAGGAGTGAATAACTAGCCAGGGCAAAAGAGAGGAAGAGGATTTAAGATGAGTAAAGTAGAAAGAGGAAGTAAGTAGACAAAACAGTTAGTGGATGCAAGATGTTAAGCTGGCTTTTGACATGAACAGATCCAGGAATTTTGTAGGCTTTCCTTCAATAGCTTTATGAAGCTATGGGTATGGGGCAGATTTCTAATGGTCAATGGTAGTTTGTTCCAGGCACTTGCAACTGAGTAGCTATACAAAAGTGTTGTCCTATTGATGTTTTAGGCTTATGGATAGATAAGAGAGACTGATCCGAGCTCCAAAGAGAGCAGGAGGGGTAGTAAAGGAATATAAGGGAAGAGATGGCGGGGCAGGAGGGATGGTTAAGGATGGAGTGAATCTGGGTCAGTTGGGGAGTATGAGATGATGGGAAGTTCTAGCCGGTGAAGAATTAGTAGAGAAAGGCAGAGGAGAGAGTTGTATGGTAGGCTAGCAGAAAACCTGGCAACTTTGTTGGAGGTTAGTTCAAGCTTGGCCTTGAGACAAAACTGTAGGTTGGTCAGGAGTGGGGAGACAGAGGAGGGTCGGAAGAAGGCAGGCATGGGCAACAGAAAGTCTTGAGTTATTTGTGAAGTATTTTATATTTCTGTAAAGCAGTCCTCATTTTTGGTATTTTATATTTCTGTAAAGCAGTCCTCATTTTTGATGCATTTTCTTTATGCAGTTTAAAATATGCAAATCAGATTTAAGTTGATTGTCTAGGACTACATTTAACAGCTTAGTGTGTTTCAATGTTTATGACAGGGTTGTTAAGTGATGTGATAGTAAATGATGTTTTATGATGGAAAAGAGACTTTGGTAAAAATAGAAGTTTTTTTTTTTTTTTAGTGGGGAGTATAAAAGTTGCTTGTTAGTATGCCACTTTTCAACACAGTGAAAGGAGATCTGAGTAGTAAATAAGTGCAAGTCAGAGATATTGTCAGAAGTAGAGAAGACAGTGGAGTCATCGGCATATTGTAGGAGAGTGGAATGGGGGCAGGAGGTATGAAGACTGTTGGTGAAATTGTTGAATAATAGTGGTCCAAGGATGGAACCCTGGGGTACACCAGTGTAGACATCAAGCAAGGAGGAGAAGGAAGAGACCCCATTTAATAGATTGCTGCCTGCTGGACAGGTAGCTAGAAAATCATGTCAGAGTAGGTTTAGCAAGATTAAGGTCAGCTAACCTGCTAAGGAGTAGGGAGTTGGAGACCGTATCAAAGGCTTTGGAGAGGTTTAGGAAAAGACAGGAGATGAGTTTATCATCTCTGGCTTGTGTGATTGTTTGGGTAAAGGTAATTAGAGCAATGGTACTGCTGTGGTTGGGGCGGAAGCCATGTTGTGTGGGTGTGAGTAGATTTTCCTGCAATAGGCAAGTCCAGTAGTTAAATATGGATACATTTTTCTAGTAACTTTTAAAGGTGGGATAGAAGAGCTATAGGACAGAGGTTAGACAAGTCAGTGGAGTGCAAACCTTTACAGATGGCCATAGTATAAAATTGTTTCCAGATAGATGGGACATAAGATTCTTGGACAGATCGGTTAATTAGGGTGGATACAGGGTAAGCTACAGAGCCAGCAGCAATTTTTAGGAAGAGAGGGGGATAGATTATCAACTTGAGGGACAGCAAGGTTTTCATTTGCTGAGAAGAGATTTTATGTAGGAAGTGGGAATGGGTTTGAGTAAGAAGGTAGTAACTTGATTTGATGGACGGGGGAATAGTGAAGGTTAGCAGTATTGCTGGGTTAATGAAGGGAGTTAGGAATGGAGGCAGTTTCCAGGAGGGTGATGTTAGGACAGTGTTTAGGGGACTAAGGCTTCCAGGGTGGAGAACTTTCTTTACAAAGTTCCAAAATTTGGGGGGAGTTATGAGCTGGTTTGATAGGGGATTTTGGTAGAAGTTATTTTGTTACTGATTACCTGCTTTTAGTGAGGTTACAGAGATGTTTATAGTTTTGAAGGAGAGTTTGGGTTTTGAATTTTAGCCAGTATTCCCAAGCCTCATCTCTATTCAGCATTGGACAGCTGGTGATTTGGACAGCCAAAGTTCAGAGTGGGCTTTAAACTCTCTAGCTCACCTACGAAAGTTAGAATAAGAGTTTAGAAGAATATAGTGTTGAATTTGTGCACAGCTTCATCAAGGGGTAAGTGAAGCAGAAAGACCACTTTATGGAGGATAGAATGTTGTTAAATACTTCAGGGTTGAAGTTAGTGTCTGTGATGGTCTTTGTATTTGTGTGATTTACAGTGTTGTATGGTACGGGTGGCCACGGTGGTGCAGCAGTTAGCGTTGCTGCCTCACAGCAAAAGGTTCTCCAGTTCGATCCTCAGCTGGGGTGCCTTCTGTGCAGAGTCTGCATGCTCTCTCTGTGGACACGTGGATTTCCTCTGGGTGCTCCAGTTTCCTCCCACATCCCAAAGACATGCTGTAAGGTCGACTGGACACTCTAAATTGGCCCTAGGTGTGACTGCGTGCGTGTGTGTGCCTTCTGTGGAAGGTTGGGTGCCAGGCTGGCAAGTCGACACCATAAAACTCCACTGCCAATCATGAGCAGACAAGGTTATCCACTGTGGCGACCCCTAACCGGGAAAAGCCGAAAGAAGAACAGTGTTGTACAGTACATCTTCGTATACAGATGGGAGAACTGTCACTTAAGGAATCAGGTAGTGATTTGGGGTTATGACAAAGGTTAGGATCAGGGACAAGGATCCAGTCTAGGATAGTACTAGAGGTGAAAGACTTACTTTGGTGAGTAGGGGATGTGATGCATTGAGTGAAGCCGTGAAGATTTATGGTAGTTTGGGGAGACAAGGATGAGGGTTTGCCAATCAATGTTGACATCACCTAGGATTACAGTTTCGTTAGGTATGGAGTGAGTTAACCAGGACAGTATTTGTTCAAGTAAGGGAATATTAATGCCTGGTAGAATATAAATTGCTGCAACTGTAAGCAATTTATGGGTGTTGAGTTTGCAGTTGACTGTTAAGAGTTCAGCTGGATGAAAGTTGGGAAGGGAGATTTTGACTGGGGAAAAGTTAAATTGGTCTGTATGGAGTACTGCTACTTCTCCACCTTTTGTATGGTTTCTGTCAAGACAAAAAGTTGTAACCAGGGGGAGAGATTTCAATTTTCACAGTGCTATGGGGTTTAAGCCATGTTTTGGTTAGAGTTACTATGTCAGGGGAGTGGTGAGCAATTCAGGAGTGGAATTCAGTAACTTTACTGAGAATGCTGTGTATGTTCAGAGAGTACATTGTTAAGAGCTTAGAGGGGGCGCTGGGGGGAGGGGGGAAGAGTGTCATAAGAGTTACTACTATGGGGGCCTGGGTTAGGGTGGATGTCTCCAGATAGGAACAGTGTTAGAGATGTGTGTTAGAGTAGGAATAATAGATCGTAGAGTTAGGTACTTGGGTTTGCTTTTTAGGGTATGAGACGGGTGAAAGACTAGCTTCATTTTGAGAATGAGTGGGTGACTGCACTTGAATACAGAGGGGTTAATTTAGGAGTGTCAAGTCAAACTAAGAAGCTGGGTCAGTTAGGTAAGAGTGACATTCCTGGAAGAAAGTGTGTGAAAGGAGTTAAGTGTGAGAGTAGAAGGAGCGCAGTGGAGATGTAAATGTGTAGCATTCTATGGATGCAGACATATGTGAGTAGTGGTGTAAAGAGGAGAAGGAATGCAGCTAAGAGAAGTACAAGTCAAAAACTGAAGAGACAAAACAGGATATAATATAGCCGAGGTGCTGTGGCTTAAGGAGAGTTTGAGTTTTGCTCAGCTAGGCACTGAGAAAAGATGGTAAGGGAAACAGGGGTGTGTAGAGTTTGTAAGTAGATAAGGTGGAGTGAAGTGATGACAGAGTAGGAGATAGTTTTAGGAGGGATATGTGCTAAGCTGAGAAAGGAAAAAAATAGACTGAAGGTTAGGAATAACAAGAGGAAGAATTAGTGGAAGTGAGAGTTAATAGAGGTTAGTTTAGCGTGGGGAGAGGATTGGTCTGGCTAGTGTACAAGTTTAGTGTATGTGAGGGTGGGTGGAATTCGGGGGTAGTGTATGGGAGCGGAGGGAGCCCAAGTGCAGCAAGAGTGAACAGAGCAAGTAGGACTGAGATCAGAAAGCAGCTGACTTCAGAAACAATCAGTAGGAGGGAGAAATTCCACAAGATAAAATCAAATCTCTGACTGCAGTAAATATCAACTTCTCAGTAAATGATTTAGTACAAACTCATATTTCACGTAATAAAGAAAGCAGACTACAGTTAAAACTATGGAACTAAATTTGTGCTGGTGAACTGTATCAAAAGTGTCAATCAGATGGGGAATAATACTGCCAAATACTTAACAGAAATTCAGCTAATTCCACAACTTTAAGTAAGTAGAAAAAAGAATACTGTATGTAGAAGTGAAAGTAACTGCATGCTGTATAAGCTGGCTTAAAAGGGACAGAAGTGTACCAATATATAGTAGAGCAAAGGAGAGGAACCCTGGGGATATCATCCTTACTAGTGCCACACCACACAACAGTTCAAATCCAGCAAATATGGCTAAATAAAAGTTAGTTTAATTTGAAAGTGGACCCCAACGAAGACTGTAGTTTGTAGTGTAGAGAATCCCTTTGCCAAGTTAGGAGCATACATCTGCCTAAAGCCTTTGAAGACAAAAAGGATAAAAATAAGGGCTGACTCAGATTAATCGACAAACCTTTAAGAGAATGTTAGCAATACTACATCATATCTCCTGAGTCACATAACAGAGGAGAAAAAAGTGAATGCTCCACTGTGGCACAAACTGGTTTCAGCAAATTGGACTCACATTAACAGGACTTGTTAAAGAATACTTGGACAAATTACTGTATCATATAAAATACACTTGTTTTTAATGTACAATGACAAATTACTATGTGCAAAGTAACTGGGCTAAAGTTACACAGGTTGTTAAAAGGCTATGTAATAGTACAAACTGACATATTTTGATATTAAGTTGTGCTCTGTATAACTGGTCTACAAATGGAGCGAGCTGTTAATAATGACTGCATTACATAGCAAAATAGTTGGATGGCATGAAATGCAACTGAAGACAAAGGCTCTATGTACAAATTCATTGTGATGCACCCTTCTACAGGCAAGCTGATGAACCAGTATTCCAGAGTGACATGTCTTTGGAAATATTTAAGTTATTAGGGGTTCCGCAACACATTTTTTGTAAATGTTTAACCTTAAATGGACAATCTAATCAGTGTACTACACGGCATGAGTTCATCAGAGCTCAAGTGATACTCCTCGTTAAACATGCACAAGTTCCTCTACAAAGAGGTAACTAATTTGGGGGAATAAAGAATAGTTGTGCAAGAACTTAGCATAACCACGGATGTCCTTCTCTTCCATGCCGTAGTATTCATAACCGTAGGGAGTTGCTGCCAGCAGCGCCGCCTTCTGGCCAGTATACCAAAATCTTGCTTTTGGAGGATATGTATGACGTCCCTTGTCAGGGCCATAAACCAATGTAGGATATAAAGGTGACGTCTGCATGCACCCTCCACAGGGTGAACTGCCACATACAGTAGTACTCCTATGGGTAGAAGGGTCCCAAGGGAGGCCTTAGAATTACATGTAGGCTAGAGTCAGGGTAGAGTCATGTGTTTAGTGGAGAAACTGGGGGGATAGAAGCGTTATGTCCTCACAAGTCAGTATGGTATGTAAAATGGTAACAGTAGACAAATAAGTGGGAGGGGACTGAATACTGCAACATGGAAGAGAAGGACATCTAAGGTTATGGTAAGTTCTTAAACAACTATTCTATATGTCCTTCTATTCACATGTTGCAGTATTCATAAAAGTAGGGAGAGTACCAGAGCTTTTAGGTATGGTTCTGGGTGGAGGATTGGGTTCCTTGGTCAATGAGTCCTTGGAGGATAGACCTGGAAAACCCTGCCCTAGCTCTAGAGGCTAGGTCCAGTTTGTAATGGTTTTGTAAAGGTGTGGACAGAAGTCCAAGTGGCAGCTTCCAGGATGGAAATGTAGTCAATTCCTTTAAAAAAAAAAGGCAGCTGAGGAAGCAGATGCCCTGGCGGCGTGAGGTTTGACTTGCCCATGCAGGGATTTTCCATGGTAAGAGTAGCATAAAGTAATGGATTTAGAAATCCATAAAGAAATGGTTTGCTTGGAGACTGCATTCCCTAGAGCTCTCGGGTGGAAGGAGATGAAAAGTTGATCTGACTTCCTGATAGGTTTGGTTTAGTCTAAGTAATACCTCGTTGTCTGTGGACATCCAAGGAATGGAGTCTGCTTTCTGAGGAATTTTGTGGTGGAGGATAGAAAACTGGTAGATTAATACTCTCGTTTAGTGAAAGTTTATTAACCAATTTCGGCATGAAGGAAGAGTTGGTCCCGAGAGCAACTCTGTTCTTGTGGAAAATAAGGTAGGGAGAGGTAACCATGAGGGCTTATATCTACGAAACCCTCCTGGTGGTTACAAGGGCCACTAGTAGAACCGTTTTCAGTGTGCATAGCTACAGGGATACTGAATGAGCTGGTTCAAAGGGTGGCAATGTAAGTTTTTCTAGTACAAAGTTCAGGTCTCAAAGGGGAGGGATAGGTTTTCTGGGAGGCCTGATGTGAAGAACCCCTTTGAGAAAAGTTTGGCCTCCGGTCTGGAAGCCAGAGGGGAGATAGGCAGACAAGCAGAGATGGCAGATAAATGCACTTTGATGAGTACGTTAGTCCTGAGTGAAGTAGCTCACACAAATAGGAAAGGATCATAGGTATAGAGGTAGTCAGAGGGTCTTGTTTTTTCCGTTGACACTAGTAGGAGAATCTGTTCCATTTGGATACATAGTTTCTCCTGGTACTAGGTTTTCTGGTCTCCTGCAGAACATACAGTATGTCCTCTGAGTACCGGTATCTGTAGGGGATCAAAAGCCTATCACCCATAAAGTTAATTTCAAACTGTTCACCTGAGGGTGTAGTAAGGATCCCCTGTCCTGTGTGAGCAGGTCTATTCGGTGGGGTAACCTGTGGTGATTGCCCTTGGCTAGTAAGGTGTAGGAGGGGAAAGTACAGTGAAACACGAAGAACATAGTACAGTTGTGTACACTTACCATAAATGTAGATGTTCAAGTGTATTCACTGTTGCAGTCATTACATTTGGGTTATCTGCTTGCAGTAGCCCTCAGTCAGCCTGATTAACAAAGTCGTGTCCTGTGTCAGTTGTTGTCCCTTCTTCCATGACGTCAGGGGTATAAAACATGCAGCCGACGCCATTACATCAGTTTTTCTTGCCCCAGGTGTCAGGTGCCCCCCTAATAGACAAAAAAGCAAATACATCAAAAAGCTTTCAGAGCACAGTAAGTGAGAGTAGAGGTATAGCCAAAAGAAGAAAGGGGGACTGCAACAGTGAATACACTCGAACATCTACATTTATGGTAAGTGTACACAACTGTACTATGTTCTTCGTGTTTCACTGTTGGTCATTACAATTGGGTAGATTCCCAAAGCTAAGGTTGAGAGGAGGAATTTAAAAAAGAATTAGGACCAGCTATAAGGCCCTGCAAGACTGCAGTGACAAAACCAGCTCTGGATTTAGAGAAAATTGGTAAATGATAATGCTTGGTGAAAGTATGTACAGAATTCCAGGTAGCAGCTTCTAGGATGTTCCTAGTAGGGACGACCCCGAGAAAGGCTGTAGAGGTAGATGCAGCTCTGGTTGAATGGGGTCTGATGCTCTGTGGGACAGGTTTTCCATGATGCTTAAGCAGAAATGAATGGAATGGCCTATCCATTTTGAAATGGTTTGTTTTGAAATAGCTTTCCCCTCTATCCCTGCAGCAAATGCCACCAGCAGTTGTTCAGATTTCCTTTGAGGTTTAGTCCTGTCCAAGTAGAATCTAAGCTGTCTGTGCACATCTAAAGAGTGCAGTATCTGTTCCCCTTTGTTCTGTGGGTTAGGAAAAAAGGTAGGCAAATGAATGGACTGATTAAGAGCCACACTGGATACCACCTTGGCCATAAAGGAGGGATTGGTTCTGAGGGACACCCTGTCCGCATGAAAGATGATGAAAGGTTCCACTGCCATAAGGGCCTGTAATTCAGATCCCTTCTTGCAGAAGTGATTGCTAAAAGGAAAGCTGTTTTCCAGTTAAGAAATCTTAAATCTGCAGTAGCAGCTGGCTTGAAAGGAGGAAGAGAGTTTCTCCAAGACAAAGTTAAGATCCCAGGCTAGAGTTGGAGCTCCCCTAGGTGGCCTTAAATTTTTGGCCCCTATGAGGAACTGCTTGAGCAGTGGGTGAGAGAAGATGGGAGGCTCTGTGCTATAATAAGCTGAAATGGCAGAGGCATGAATTTTGATGGAGGATAAAGACAAGCCCTTATGAAGCATCTCAGTCAAGTACTGTAGAATCTGAGGTAAATTAAGCACTGCTGCTTTCTTTCCTTGAGATTGGTTCCAGGCACAGAATCTTTTCCATTTTGCATCCTTGCCTCAAAAATGATATCCAGCACTGATTTACTGAAGGATAGTAAAGGAGAGGTTAGGTAATTAGCCAGGCTGATCGGTTCAGGGTTTGCAGCTGAGGGTGCAAAATCTGGTGCTGAGACAACAGGGAAGGAGTCTGAGGCAGGTGCCATGGAGCCAAGCATGACACACTGCGCAAGAGTGGGTATCAGTGTTGGTGAGGCCAGTCTGGTGCAATTAAAATCATCCTTGGCTTGTCCTGTTTGATCTTCAGTAGTACCTTGGAGAGCAGAGGCAGAGGAGGAAAAGCATAAACTGATAGTTTTTTCCAACTGAAGGATAGAGCATCCACTTTCCAAGCTAGCTTGTGGGGAATCCTTGTGCAAACTTTGCCCAGTTGATGGTTCTGGGGGGAGGCAAACAGGTCTATATCTGGGCTCCCCCATTTGCTTGTCAGCATGTTGAAAATCCTTGGTTCCATTTTCCAGTCGTGTGGGTCCATGAGGTTTCTACTTAGTCCGTCTGCCAGTGTATTTAGTTTTCCTACAGGAATTGAGCTTGTAGATTCACTTGATAGCTCAAGGCTGTGTTCCACAATGCCATGGCTAGTCTGCAGTGGGGGTAAGAATGTGTATCCCCCTGCTTGTTTGTGTACCACAGGACAGTGGAGTTGTCCATCTTTATCATTAGTTGTCCTGGAAGAATGTGGTCCTTGAAGGCTGTCAAAGCATTCTGTACAGCTAACATTTCCTTTTGATTTATGTGCAGGTGGATTTGACTTGGGTTCCATTTGCCCTGAATGCACTTCCCTGCCAAGTGAGCCATTTGCCCTGAATGCACTTCCCTGCCAGGTGAGCCCCCCATGCATAGTCTGATGTTTCTGTTGTTAAGATATGTGCGTCAGGAGGTAATGTGAATGGTAGTCCCTTGTTTTGGTGGCAGGCTTCTGCCCACCAAAGGAACTCCACACGTAGGCAAGGTATGATAGGAATCCTTGCTTCTAGATCCTGTGAATGTTGATACCATTGTAGTTTCCTCATATGCAGCCTTGTATATGGAACTAGAAGAATGCAGGAGGCCATGAACCCCAAGGCTTGCAGTATTTGCCTTGCAGATAGCTGGGTTTTTGTGGCCTTGTTTGAAGTAAGTGGTCAAATGAATCAGTTTCTCTGGCGTGAGGTAAACCATCTGGGAAGTTGTATTCAAGCTTGCTCCCAGGAATATAATTTGTTGACAGGGTACCAGGTGGGATTTCTTTTCATTTACGGTGAACCCCTGACAAATCAGTACCCTTTGAACAAAGGCCAAATGATTCAAAAGAAAGTCCTTGCTTTCTGCCTGAATTAGACAATCGTCCAGGTATGGGTATATTTGAATATTTCTTTGCCTGCAAAATGAAATGACTGGAGCTAGGCACTTTGTGAATACCCTGGGTGCAGTAGATAAGCCAAAGGGCAGTGCAGAGAACCGATAGTGCATGTAGCCTGCTTTGAAGCGTAGGTATCTTCTGCAAGACTCCCTGATAGGGACATGCAGGTATGCTTCTTTTAAGTCTAGTGTTGCCAACCATGCATCCTTGCATCCAAGCAGCTGGTGAAGAGTCAGCATTTTGAATTCTGGAATCACCAGAAAGGTGTTTAGAATAGAAAGGTCCAGGACAGAACGCCATGTATTGCCTTTTCTGGGTACCAGGAAGTCTCAAACAGAAACCTTATCCCTTTTCCTCTTATGGTACCAACTGAATAGCCCCCATGTTTAAGAGAGAGAGTACTTGATTTGGGGCTTCTGCCCACTGATTTGGGGGTAGATCTGGCAACCCCGCTTGGGGTTGGTAATGTGTGGAAATGAAATCTGTATCCTAGGGACACTATATTTAAAACCCATTTGTCCTGGGTAATGAGTTCACAGTTTTTGGCCTACAGACCTATCTTTCCGCCTAAAGGAGCATTCAGTTGGGAAGTGCTTGGAAGTTTTAAAAGCAAGTAATTGAGACAGTTTTCCATAGGGGGGAGTCTTACTACTCCCAGGTTTGGGTGCGGAAACCCCCCACTGCCTAGTCTTGTGTGTCCCTTGGGACTGAAACCTGGGGGTTTCTGCTGTGTCTGGGTTTGGCTTGAAAAGTAGACAAAAAATGCTAGCACCAAACACAGCGAAAATCACCAAATGAGACTAATAAATTAAATACCTAAGTATTTTATTAAAGTATAATAAGCATCCCAGACTGGTTTCAGCCAACAGGCTTTCCTCAGTGGGAATGAAAATAGTTACAACTGTGAAGTGACACAAGCATATATATATATATATATATATATATATATATATATATATATATATATAACATGAACCATACAATAGGATTCTCCCCAAAGTGATCTTCCCAACATTCAAATTGTTTCCTCTGTAGAGAATGAAAAGAGAATGAAAAATTATGCAATAAAACCACATTATTAATATATAAAGTAAAAAAAATAAAAAATAAAACATAATATTATAAATGGTCATTCAAACCGGGTGAAAACAAAGCACCCAGTTTAATGATCCAATACTTCTCTTTTTTAGTAAGGATTGAGTGCCATCCTTGCTTGTTGGATCTGTCACCAAGAATTCTGGCAATAATAGTGAAAGTACAGTTTTGTACCTACCATAAATGTAGATGTTCGAGTATTCACCCTGCTGCAGTCATCACACTTGGGTTATCCTGCCGTCAGGCAGTCCCTGCAGTCGGCCGGATTTCCAAAGTCTTGGTCCGACGTCAGTTGCTGTTGCCTCATCCCTGACGTCAGTGCGCCAGGGGTATATATATTGCAACCGACGCCATTTTCTTCAGTTTTTCTTGTCCCAGATGTCAGGTGCCTTCAAAAAGGTGATCCAAATTAGTACCAAAAGGTGAGAACACTGTACAAACACAAAAACCCTTCAGCTATAAGCAAATATATCAGTAAGGCATAGCAAAAATTTAGCTAGTAGATCAGAGGGGTTGGAGGGAGGGTAACCTGGACTGCAGCAGGGTGAACACTCGAACATCTACATTTATGGTAGGTACAAAACTGTACTATGTTCATCGTGTAACCCTGCTGCAGTCATCACACTTGGGTTGAGTCCCAAAGCTAAGGAAGGGTGGAGGCATCATAGAGGGTTAGTGGAGGCAATGAGGCCCTGCAGAACTGCAGTGGCAAAGCCTGCCCTACACTTAGAATAAAGAGGTAAGTGATAGTGTTTGGTGAAGGTGTGTACAGAACTCCAAGTTGCAACTTCTAAAATTTCCTTGGTAGGAACCCCCCTGAGAAAGGCTGTAGAGGTAGCTGTTGACCTAGTAGAGTGGGATCTAATGGTAGGAGGAACTGGTTTCCCATGATGGGTATAGCAGAATCGTATGCAATGGCCTATCCATTTAGAAATGGTTTGCTTGGATATGGCCTTCCCTTGAGAAGCTGTAGCATAGGAAACAAAGGGCTGGTCAGTTTTTCTGAAAGCCTTAGTTTTATCCAAGTAGTATCGAAGCTGCCTGTGAATGTCTAAGGAATGCAGGAGTCTCTCACCTTTGTTCTGTGGATTTGGGAAGAAAGTGAGTAGATGGATGGTTTGATTTAAAGCTACACTGGAAACCACCTTAGGCATGAAGGAAGGATTCGTTCGTAGAGAAACTCTGTCTTGATGAAAAATGAGGAAAGGTTCCACTGCCATAAGTGCCTGTAATTCTGAAACTCTCCTAGCAGAAGTTATTGCCAGGAGCAGGGCAGTCTTCCAAGATAGGATCTGAAGGTCTGCAGAAAAAGCTGGTTCAAAGGGAGGAAGCGTTAGTTTTTCCAGAACAAAGTTGAGGTCCCATGTTGGTGTAGGAGCTCTTCTCGGTGGTCTAATGTTTTTTGCCCCTCTGAGGAACTGCCTTAGGAGTGGATTTGAAAATAAAGGTGGATTCATGTCGTAGTGAGCTGAAATAGCTGAAGCATGGATTTTAATTGAGGAGAAGGAAAGTCCTTTATGCAACATCTCAGCTAAATACTGCAGAATGTGAGGCATATGAGGCTGAGTTGCATCTTGGCCTTTAGCTTGGTTCCAAGCAGAAAACCTTTTCCATTTATCCGAGTAAGCCTTCCTGGTGCTTGGCCTCCTGGCCTCTAGAATAACATCCAGTACTGCTTGTGAAAGAGGGGCTGGTTGGATGCTTAATTGATTTGCCATGCAGCCAGGTTTAAGGTTTTGATCTGGCTGTGTAGAATCTGTTTGTCTTGTTGCGTGAGTAAATGAGGTATTTGAGGCAATATCCATGGTGGGCTGTGAGCCATATTCTTCAATAGCGGGTACCAGTGCTGGCGTGGCCAGTCTGGGGCTATGAGAATCATTCGAGGTTTCTCCTTTTTGACCTTCAAAAGAACCTTTGTGAGAAGAGGTAATGGAGGAAAGGCATATGCTGTCAGGTTTTTCCAACTGAAGGAGAGAGCGTCCACTTTCCTAGCTTGATGGTGGAATGTCCTTGTGCAAAATTTTGTCAGCTGGTAGTTTTGAGGACTGGCAAACAGGTCTATATTTGGTAGGCCCCATCTTTGAGTTATCATTGCAAATATTTGTGGGTCTAGCTTCCACTCGTGGGGATCTTTGATGTTTCTGCTTAGGTCGTCTGCCAATGTGTTTTTCTGTCCTAGCAGGAAGTGAGCTTGTAACTGGACTTGGCAGGCCAGAGCTGTGTTCCATAAGATTAGTGCTTGCCTGCAAAAAGGGTAGGAATGTGTGCCCCCTTGTTTGTTTATGTACCACATTGCTGTGGTGTTGCCCGTCTTTATTGCCAGTTGTCCAGGCTGTAGTAGATCGTTGAAGGCTGTCAGAGCTTTCTGTACAGCTAGCATCTCTTTTTGGTTTATGTGCAGTTTTCTTTGTTCTGCAGTCCACAGGCCTTGAATGCATTGACCTGCCATATGTACCCCCCAGGCATAGTCTGAAGCATCTGTTGTGATAGTTTGCCTGGGTGGGGGCAAGGTGAAAGGCTGACCCTTGTTGAGGTGACATGCCTGTGCCCACCATAGAAATTCCTGTTGAAGGCAGGGAATGAGAGATATTCACTGTGTCCAAGCTGTAGCTGTGTTGAGACCATACGCTTTTTAGGTGCCATTGTAATTTCCTCATATGCAGTTTTGCAAATGGTATTATCAGAATGCAAGATGCCATGAAGCCCAAAGGATGCAGAATTTTTCTTGCAGTTAATTGGGTCTTTGTTGCCATTGTCTTGAAATATTGAGTCAGTTGTAATTGCTTGTCTGGTGCAAGATAAGCCTTCTGGTCTGTTGTGTCCAAGCTGGCACCCAGGAATGTCATTTTTTGTGAGGGTACTAGTTTTGACTTCTTTTCGTTTACTGTGTACCCCAGACAATTAAGTAAATGCTTTACAAAGGCCAGATGTTGTAAGAGAATATGTCTTTTCTTTCTGCTTGGATGAGGCAGTCGTCCAGGCATGGATATATTTGAATTCCTCTTTGTCTGCAGTATGCAATTACTGGTGCCAGGCATTTTGTGAATACTCTGGGCGCAGTAGATAAGCCAAAGGGCAGTGCAGAGAATTGATAATGGGTTGAATATGCAATGAAACGGAGGTATCTTCTGCAACTTTGTCTGATAGGGACATGCAGGTATGCCTCCTTGAGGTCCAATGTTACCAGCCATGCTTCCTTGCCCAACATGGGAAGTAGCTGCTGTAGTGTTAGCATCTTGAATTTGGGAACTTGTAAGTAAGTGTTTAGAATTGAAAGGTCCAGAATTGGTCTCCAAGCATTTTCTTTTCTGGGAACCAGGAAGAGAGTCTTGAGTAAAATCCTTGGCCTTGCTCTTGAGTTGGTACCCTTTGAATGGCTCTCATGGCCATGAGAGCTGTAATTTGTTTTTGAGCTCTGCCCTTTGATTTTGTGGCAGGTTTGGCATTCCTCTTTTTATTGGCAAGGTGTGAAAGTGGAATCTGTATCCTCGTAAAATTATGTCTAGGACCCATTTGTCCTTTGTGACCATGTGCCAGCTGTCTGCAAAAAGTGCTAGTTTTCCCCCCAGGGGGGCTGACGAAAGAGCTTTGTTTGGCCAGCTGAGGTGCAAGTCACTGAGTTTGCCTTCTGGTGAGTCGAGACCTGTCTTCTCCTCCCTTCTGGGTTGGCGTGCCCCATTGGCGAGATTTATACTGAGCTTGTGGTTGTCCTCTGCCCCTTGGGCGCCTGTATTTACCCCTCTGAGGCCTGTCAGTGGCTGGAAAGGACCAATTTTTTGTTGGCCAGTTTCTGCTGAAGCGAGGGGGTTGTACCTGTAGGAAATCTTTGACTGTCTGCATTGATTTTGCCTTATCTTCCCTTTTCTTTAAAACTTCTTCTGCTTTAACACCAAAAAGAACATCCTGCTGTAAGGGAGCATCTAATAGTTTTGCTTTAACATGATCAGGCAGACTTTGTTCCTTTAACCAGGCATGCCTACGTATAACTGAACCAGTGACAGCTGCTCTGCAGGAGGCCTCTAAGGAATCAAACCCACATTGTAAGGTATGTTTGCCCACCTGCTCGGTGGCGTGCAGCAAATCCTGTACTTCTTTCAATTCAGGTTGTTGAGGTAGGGTGGTTATCTTTTGTTATAACAGAGATCAGAAATTGCTGATATTTAAGCATATGAAATTGACAGTTTAGAGCTCTCATAGCTAAAGTGGCTGAAGTGTAAACCTTTTTCCCCCCATCTGTCTAGTGCTCTTGAATCCCTTTCAGAAGGTACTGGATTTTTAGCCATGGAAGCTTTAGCCCCCTTGGGACCCTGGGAGATGGTCTCTGGGTCAGCTATTGGGCTTTTGAAAAGAAATTTGTGGGAATCAGTAACTCTGTAGTATCTGTCAGGCTTGGCCGGGGCAGGAGGCAGAGAGTCAGGGTTGAAACTGTTTTCTAAATAGACATCATCCACAATATCCAAAACAGGAGGGATGGCTAGAGGTCTGTGTTGGGGGAGTAAAAGAAACTCTCTGAGCCTTTTCTTGGAATCAGAGTAATCCTGACCTTCCCAGTGAAAATTTTCCTTCATAGTGTGTAAAGTTTCCCCAAAAGAGTAATCTACTGGAGGGGAAGCTGAGGGAATAGAGTCCTCAGCATCAGAATCTTCATAAGGAAAGAAGGAATAGTCTTGGTCCTCAGAGGAATCCGAAGAAATAGACAGCTGTTCAGAGGAAGCAGATTTTTCCTCTTGTCTAGGCCTTTTGTCAGGAGGAGGCTGAAAACCCCTGATAAGAGAAATCAAATCTTCAGCCATCTTGAGCATCTGTTTCTTAGGCATAGGGCCTTGAACAGCAAACTGAAGTGAAGCCTTTTTCGATTTGGAAGGAGTCTTCGACTTGGGAAATGTTTTGACTGTAAGAGTCGTCGGTCTGAAAAAGCCTTCATTAGGCGATGGTGTTTCAGAAGCACTGACGTCCTTGGAAGGTTAATCGTCGGTAGGGCCTGTAGTAAAAGGCTGCGTCGGCCTAGTACATTCCGTCAAAAAATTCGTTGCGGCCTCGGGTTCCTGAACTGCGGTAGTCAGAGGCTGCGTCAGAGCCTCACTGATAACTGGAGACTGGATCAACCGAGGCCTCAGAATCGGGCTTAGGCCTGGGCTGTCTGTCCTTCTCCCTGCGCTTTTTGTGCACGCCAGTAGTAGGTAGCTCCGACGGCATGTTATAATTAAATTTTCTGCCAAAAAAGTGTCGTGCAAAATCAAATCGTCTTTTAATAGTACGTTTATTAAATCTAGCACAAAAACGACAAGTGACGTCGTGATCAGGGCCTAGGCAAGGTATGCAATAAGAATGAAAATCCTTATGAGGTATATGCTTCCCACAAGAAATACAATTGTTAACTTTTTCTGACATCGGTCTGAGGCAAGAAAAGTTTCCCCAACAGGGAACTTAGCTTTATAGAAGACTTCGGTCTGAAATTCGAATTCAAAAATCTCAGGAGTCGGACGACCGGCACTTGCAAACCGTTTCTGCTTCGGGCACCGCGCGGCAAGAATGACTGAAGAAAATGGCGTTGGTTGCAATATATGTACCCCTGGCGCACTGACGTCAGGGATGAGGCGACAGCAACCGACGTCGGACCAAGACTTTGGAAATCCGGCCGACTGCGGGACCGCCTGATGACAGGATAACCCAAGTGTGATGACTGCAGCAGGTTAACACGATGAACATCTGGAATCTGGCTGAGTTGCGGTGTAAACAATGTCTGTATAGAGCAATGGTCTCTCTCTTGGTTCGTATGTC
Source organism: Protopterus annectens (assembly GCF_019279795.1). NCBI lineage: Eukaryota > Metazoa > Chordata > Ceratodontiformes > Protopteridae > Protopterus > Protopterus annectens. Next base: position 390,065,168 of record NC_056750.1, read on the forward strand.
ACTACGATGCTCAAACATATGTAAACTAAGTGGTCGTGACGTTTGTCCAACTTAAAATGAGCCACATGTACATGTTACAAGGTACACCACCCAATCACTATTACAATTGCCAAAAAATTTCATATCAAAAATCCTGTCAGTATTTTTGCTGGTGAACTGTTTGGATGTGAAAATGAATGGACATGATGAGCAATGACCACAGTTTTAAGTACCCCATAGTTTGTCACTTGTCATAGTTAATTGGTGATGTATAGCTCCAGCCAAGCTTACCCTTTCAAAATGTGAAAAAAATGACCCAAGTGTCCTGCCTTTTCTATATCCATACTTACATACATCACCAATCAGAGGTGTGAGTTCATCATTAGCAGTAAGAATGTTCCAATGTTTGGACATAACATTCCTGATTAAGTTGAGGTTTCATCCAAATGTTGTGATGAACCGAATAGATTCATCCTGTTCAGTATGAGTTTTGTCACGATATGTAAGAAGTGAGGTTCTAGTTGAGATGGAGGCAACTTGTTGAGCACCCTGGATGTCCAGCTCATTGTAACCCCTGGCTCTAAACCTGTTAACCAGATGCTGTTGGGATTTTTCATAGTCATTATCTGAGGATACTTATGTATTTAACTTATTAGTCTCATTTGGTGCTTTTCACTGTATTTGGCGATGGCGTTTTTTGTCTACTTGTATCAGTTCCCACCTTGCACCTGGCCCTACTTGTAGAGAGTTTTTTTCTAACTTTGACTTCCTGTACTCTGCTGTGGACTTTTCAGTGTTAGCACAATCGGTGCCTGTAGTGGAGGTACTCTCTGGTACTCAGGATTATCCCAGGTTTTCCACAGATAATTTTCATTTACAGTGTTTTGGATTATTTTGCATCTATTCACCACATCATCCTACAATTTGGTTGAACTGGGCTTCACTCGGCATATACGACAACAAATCTCTTTGTTTCATGTTTGGAAGCAGAAGCCATGTTGTTTTTTATATACAAGGTACTGTTTCAATAATTGTTTGGGCTGGAATCATTGTATTCAGTGTTTTCCTGGTTAGTCTGTTTATATGATTAATACTGGGTCTTAGGACTCGCCTTTGCCTGCATTTATACAAGCCCAACATTATTTTTTCACTTTTTTTTTTCGTTTCTCTTGCTGAGGGTATAACCTCATGGTGCAAACATCTATATGAGACTAGATATGTGAGCGAAGGCTTTCTTTGTGGATGTGTAGCTGTTTTTGGCAACAATCATTGTTTTTTTGTGGATGAATGCAGAATAACACGGAACTGGTCTTGGCTATAACATACTTTTGGGAGACTTTATTTTCCTTTAAGCTTCAATAGGCATATGCAAACGCCAGAAATATGTCGACCTGGATGTATTCACTGGGAATCTAACTTTGGACATTGCTACTACAAGCTACATGGCTCTAATTAACCAGGTATATATATGTTGGGATTAATGCCGGTTTCCAGATACTGATTATATGACTTTGGGGCTACTGTTGTATGGAACTGGGCGCAGAAACATCGTGTCTGGAACAAATTTGGTTACTGCAAAGATTAAACCCTGTTTCTTACCAGCGGGACTATTATTTGACTTTACATATATGCTGAATGTTATAACAGCATACAAAACAGCCTCTATGGTTACTCAATATTTAAGAATTATAATTTCATGTACTATAACTAGGTGCATGTTCATGTTGTCATAAGTGGATTTTCTATATACTCACTGCCACTATATGATTAAGCGACTATTTAATTTAAACATAACCGAGATGTTGCTTTGACTGTTTGATACCAGTTTGATACCAACCGAACCAGACTGAGTTATATTCAGCCAAACTCGCTATACTGTTTCATAGGGTTGGATAATACTTTTGTCTACTTATTTTACCTTTATATGATCATATATAAATGCTTACATCTTTGGATTACCCCATGAACAAAATCTATCACCTTCATCAAGGATGCTGGTGGTTACTGCCATACTCGGGTGCTAACTTAGCTGGATTCAGCCTTCACAGGCCGATCTGACCACATTTTCAATAGGGTTGAACAACACTGGCATACTGCAGACTATATTTTGGTACCAACTATAATATCCTATTTTTTTAATGAATAACCACAAAGATTATTTTTTGTTTTGATGGGACATTATATCCAGTATTCTGAATGCAAGAACAAATGAAACAGTTCTTTTTTGATACAAAGTGGCACTAGGCCCTTAGTGAACGAGGGACAAAAGCAGATTGTTTTTTGGTTTTTTTTTTAATACTAGGAGTGTCATCATGGGGACTAAACCCAGATATAGTACTCTTTCATACAAACATTCTCACTACATGTTTAACTATCAGTTCTTTTAAGGAACATTCTGATTATTTATGCTTGTATATTTTCAATAACCTATCAGGATTCTGTCTGATACTAATATCTGAAGCGGATTCTATTTTTTATTCATGCCAGTTTGTGGCCAGAGCTTATCGGTCACTTGTGTCTTTCGGCTTTTCCCGGTTAGGGGTCGCCACAGCAGAACTCACGTCCGCTAATGATTGGCAGTAGAATTTTACGTACCGAGTTGCGAGCCCTGATGCACAACCTTCAACGAAGGTACGCCCATTCATGCATGCCTCCCCACAGAAGACACTCTAGCTGAGAATCGAACTGGACAGTGTCTTACTGTGAGGCTACAACACTACCGTAGCGCCACCACCGCAGTTTATCGGTCACTACTTATATATAATTAGGTTTATTGATAGAATTTTTGGTAAGTGCAAGGATTTCCTCTCTGATATATCGGTTTATTGCTATTAGACTGGATACATAGGGTTATCAGGTCAGTGCTCTTGACAGCTTATGGCATATACCCATTACAGTTTGACTTTTTCCTATGTACAATAACATATTTACTTTAGGATCTGAACAGATCCACAATTTCTACAGCTTATTGTCATGAATCTTGAAACAATACTTCAGGGGCTTTGTGCTGACAAAAATTACATTGGTGTTACTGGTATATCAACAGAGAATGGTATTCCACAACAAACAGATCTAGTTGATGGCTGCAACATTGCTTTTCACAAACTTAGTAAAAGCATGAAAAGTTTGAGAACAAATATATGGCACTTGAGGCTTTTTAAAGCCTACCCGAATAAGGAAAGAACCCTCAGGGGTCTGAGAATTAAAACCCAACCGTTAGTAAGATTGATGAAACCTTGACCAATGCATGGTATCAAGCCCAACAACAGGCATCTATGAACTTCATTCGAATTTTAAGTTCTTATTATGAACGAACCATTGAAACTAACATTAAAGAGGTTGGTGACCTGTGTGGGGAAGTCAAAATTTATGAGGGACATTCACAATTCTCTATATGCCTCAATAAGCTGTCAAAATAACTGCTGGTGTTTGAAAAACAAATCAAGGACAAGAAAAATAAAAAAAATTCAACAGAGATCTAACCGATTACCAGAGGGGAATCCCTTTTGACACTACTAAAAATGTCAGATTTATGGATACTAGACAGAACCCTGGTAGGAACAAAAAAAGACCCAGATCAATATTGAAGGGGTCTCACACATACAGCAGTACATCAGCGGATGATTCCTCCACTACAGACACTGAAGGGACAAACACTGTGGAATCCCCAGTTTCCAAGAAATCTAAAAACCAGACCCATCCTTTAAATGCATTAGGAGGAGGGGTGGGAGAAAACATAGAAGGTACAAAGATAGATACAATCGAGGGTCTTTTACAAACATTTATGAGACAGTAGATTGTAACATTTTGAACATTTCTAAAACTGTTTTAACAGAGGACCAATAGAAACTTTTGAATAAAGGTTTGAACTTTGTTCCTGGGTTTTTTGCTGATGAATCAGACAGTTAATGATATTAATGACTTTTGCCGCAGGATTAACCTCAAACTTTTGAGTCTTGATCAAACTCTCAAAGATCTAATGAATTCAAATTTCACAAATCCAACTTTGTACCACCTATGAATCGCAATGTAGCTGTCTTTCAACAAGCAGTACTCAGGGATATACACTAAGTTAGATCAGTTTACTCCCTTGAAACACAATCTATCTATCAATGAACAACAGGCATTGCAACAACTTAGGGACAACAAAAATATCGCCATTACCCAGGCTGACAAGGGTGGGGCCACAGTTATTATGGACACTGATTACTATCTGGGGGAGGGAAACGGACAATTGTCCAACCCTTCCCATTACATGAAGATGCCTATTGCCCCCACTCCGAATTTCAAGCGGGAAACTGATGATTTTTTTTTAATCTGGCTGTCTCAGAGGGTATCATATCTGACACTGTGAAGACATATCCTACGGTCCAAGATCCACAGAAACAAACATTACAGCTTTTGCCTAAGATACATAAATGCCTTAACATACCTCCTGGAAGACCGATTGTATCTGGCATGGGTTCTTTGACTGAACCACTATCAGAGTTCCTTACATTATACCTCAAACCACTACTTGGCTTAATTCGTGCCAGAATACAGGACACCACACAATTTTTACAAATAACCTGACTGGCTACTCTGCACCCTGGATGTCAAGGCCTTACACACCAATATACCACACTGGGCTGGATTGGAAGCCTTCAGCTTTTGGCTGGACAAAGCCCAACTATATCCGGTAGGCTTTAACACACTTTTGGTCTGCATGGCTGAGCATGTTCTTAACAAAAATATTTTCCATTTTCAGGAGGAATGTTACTGGCAGCTCAAAGGTACTGCTATGGGAGCATCTTTTGCTCCTACATATGCAGACTTATTTATGGGATACATTGAGGAACATCTCATTTATGACTCTACACGCAATCTACATCTTAAGGAACTTGACATTTGGCATAGGTATTTGGACGATTGTTGGTTGGTTTGGCATTCGGATGAGGAATATTTGGCGGAATTTGTATTGCATCTCAACCAGAACAAATGGGGCATTGAATTCACCTTAACTTGCGACAGGTCTGAGATCAATTTTTTGGATGTTACTATAACTCGGAATCCAGACGACACTTTACAAAGTAATACATTTCGCAAATATCCCCAGTATAATAACTTATTACATGCAACGAGTACGCACCCCAACCACATTATCCGAAACATACCCAAATCTCAATTCCTCAGGATTCGCAGAATTTGTTCCTCAGACAATGACTATGAAAAATCCCAACAGGATCTGGTTAACAAGTTTACAGCCAGGGGTTACAATGAGCCTGACATCCAGGGTGCTCAACAAGTTGCCTCCATCTCAACTAGAACCTCACTTCTTAAATATCGTGACAAAATTCATACTGAACAGGATGAATCTATTTGGTTCATCACAACATCTGGACGAAACATCAACTTAATCAGGAATGTTATGTCCAAACATTGGAACATTCTTACTGCTAATGATGAACTCACACCTCTGACTGGTGATGCATGTAAGTATGGATATAGAAAAGGCAGGACACTTGGGTCATTTTTTTCACATTTTAAAAGGGTAAGCTTGGCTGGAGCTATACATCACCAATTTACCATAACAGGTGAGAAACTATGGGTACTTACAACTGTGGTCATTCTCATCATATCCATTCATTTTCACATCCAAACAGTTCCCCAGCAAAAACACTGACAGGATTTTTGACATGAAATTTTTTGGCAATTGTAATAGTGATTGGGTGGTGTACCTTGCAACATGTACATGTGTCTCATTTTATGTTGGACAAACATCACAACCACTTCGTTTACGTATGTCTGAGCATCATAGTGACATACGAACCAAGAGAGAGACCAGTGCTCTACACAGACATTGTTTACACAACAACTCAGCCAGATTCCAGTTCACTATTACTGACAGAATTCTTGGTGACAGATCCAACAAGCAAGAATGGCACTCAATCCTTACTAAAAAAGAGAAGTATTTGATCATTAAACTGGGTGCTTTGTTTTCACCCGGTTTGAATGACAATAATATTATGTGTTTTATTTTTATTTTTTTTACATTATATATTAATAATGTGGTTTTATTGCATAACTTTTCATTCTCTTTTCATTCTCAAAACAGGAAACAATTTGAATGTTGGGAAGATCACTTTGAGGAGAATCCTATTGGATGGTTCATGTTATATATATGTGTGTGTCACTTCACAGTTGTAACTACTTTCATTCCCACTGAGGAATGCCTGTTGGCTGAAACCGGTCTGGGATGCTTATTATACTTTACTAAAATACTTATGTATTTAATTTATTAGTCTCATTTGGTGCTTTTCACTGTATTTGGTGCTGGCGTTTTTTGTCTACTTGTATCAGTTCCTGCATTGCACCTGGTCCTACTTGCAGAGAGTTTTTTTCTGACTTTGGCTTGAGAAGACCTGGAAGGGGCTAGAAAGGACCAATTTTTAGAGGGCCAGTGCCTACTAAATCTAGGAGGCTGAACTTGTAAGAAATCTTTAACAGTTTGCATGGATTTAGCTTTATCTTCCATCTTTTTAAGAACTTCCTCAGCCTTGTTGCCAAACAGGCGGTCCTGATTTAAGAGCGCATCCAACAATTTAGCTTTAACATGATCAGGCAAAGACTGCTCCTTAAGCCAAGCATGCCTTCTGAGCACAAACCCAGTAACAGCAGCCCTGCAAGAGGCCTCTAATGAATCAAATCCACATTGCAAAGTATATTTTCCAACCTGTTCAGCAGAATGCATTAAATCCTGTAATTCTTTATTTTCAGCACAGTCAGGAATTAACATAATTTTCTGTTTAAGCAATCCAATAATGTGTTGTTGATACTTTAACATATGAAACTGGCAGTTTAAAGCCCTAATGGCCAAGGTTGCAGAAGTGTAAACTCTCCTACCCCATCTATCCTGTGCCCTGGAGTCTCTATCAGAGGGGGTAGGATTTTTAGCAGTAGAAGCCTTAATGCCCTTGGGTCCCTATGAAACGGTCTCTGGATCCGCAACATGATTTTTAAAAAGGAACTTGTGAGAATCAGCAACCCTGTAATGTCGGTCAGGTTTTCTGGGAGCAGGAAGCAAAGAATAAGGGGCCAAACTAGATTCTGAAAAGGCATCATCAACTATGTCTAGTACAGGAGGTATAGCTAGAGGCCTACGCTGAGGCAGGAGTAAGAAATCCCTAAGCCTCTTTTTTGAATCAGAAAAATCCTGGCTTTGGCTTTCCCAGTGGAAATGCTCCCTTAGAGTATGTAAGCTTTCACCAAAAGAAAAATCTTCTGGAGGGGAAGCAGAGGGAATAGAGTCCTCTGCATCAGAATCCTCATAAATAGATAAGGGCAAATCCAGATAATCAGAAGAATCAGAAAATCAGAATCCTGTTCTGAAGATTCATAAACAACTTCAGTCCTTGGTCTCTTAGAAGGGGGAGGTTGGCTTCCTAGGTCTCTTAGAAGGGGGAGGTTGGCTTCCCCTGATTACAGTTATAAGATCTTCAGCCATTCTTATCACTTGTCTATTAGGCATAGAGGCCTGAGCATGCAGCCTGGGCCTCGGTTTCTTAGGCATGGTTCGAGATTTTGGCCTAAATGAAGAAAGAGGCATTGGTTTAATATGCAAGTCCGTAGGCCTGAATACACCCTCAGAAGCCGATGCCTGCACAGCGGCTCCAGACCCATCCAAGGTAGAGACATCTGCAGGTTCCACAGTTGAAGTATCCTGTGGCATACTCTGAATGGGTCTCAGAAGAGGCCTGCGAGTCAGAAGTAGCGGGTATCAGGGGCTGCGAAAGCGCCTCACTGAATACCGAACTGGCGACTGGCCTATGAGAAGCGTCGTCGGCAGCTTTGTACCTCGGCGGCCTCTGTCTTTATCTTTGTGTTTTTTCAGAATTCCGGTAGTCGGGTGGCTAACAGATGACATTTCTGGATAATTAAACCGAGAACTGAAATATTTAGAAGCAAAAATATACCGACGACGGACAGTGCGCTGATTAAAGCACAAAACCGACAGCAAGGTACGTTGTGGTTAGGGCCTAGGCAAGGAATACAGTACAAATGAAAATCTTTGTGAGGTATTTGCTTTCCACAAGTAATGCAATTATTAACTTTTACTGACATGGGTAAGGAGCAAGAAAAAGTTTCCCCAGTGGGGTACTTAGCCTTAGTTGAAGACTTCGGTTCTGAAACTCGAAAACGAAAATTTCAGTAGTTGGCCGACCGGCACTTGCAAACTGCTTCTACTTCAGGCACCGCACGTCAAGAAAGACTGATGTAATGGCATCGGCTGCATGTTTTATACCCCTGACGACCTGACGTCATAGAAGGCACAGCAACCGACGCAGGACCCAAGACTTTGTTAATCAGGCCGACTGAGGGCTACTGCGAGCAGATAACCTAAATGTAATGACTGCAACAGTGAAACACAAAGAACATCCAATGCTGTCTTGGCCAAAAGGGGGTCACCAGTAGGATTTTTGGGTTGATCCTCTGTATTTTCAGAAGAAATTTCTGAATTTAGGTGAAGGGGGGGAGCATAGAGGTACATTCCCTCCCAAGAGAAGAAGGAATCCACTTTCTACGCTTGTGGATCCGGATTCCTTGTGCAGAATATGGGCATCTGTCTGTTCCGGGTGGAGGCAAAAAGATCTGCTTGTGCAATACCAGACCTGTGGATTATGTCCAGAAATACTTCCCTGTGAAGCATCCATTCATGACTGGAAGCTGAAGTTCTGCTCAGGAAGTCTGCCATGACATTCTCTGTTAAAGGGATATAAACAGCTACCAGATAAATGTGGAGAGATACACCTAGGTTCCCGATCTGGATTGCTAGGCTGTACAGAGGGTAGGACTTTGTTCCCCCTGCTTGTTTATGTACCACAGGACTGTCATATTGTCTGTGATTACTTTCAGGGTTCCTAGCTGAAGGCCTAATTTGAAGGTTAGTAGGGCCAAGTGTAAAGCCCCCATTTCTTTAATGTTGATATGGTCCTTATGTCTTGGATTGGACCATGTGCCTTGCACCGAGTGTTGTTTTTGGTTTGTAAGTAAAACTGCCCCCCACCCAAAGTCTGAGCATCTGTGGAGACCTGTTGGAGGGGTGCAGGGACCTGAAGGTGGGTCCCTTGGTTGAGGTGGAGAGCCGATATCCACCACTGGAGTTCCTTCTTCAAACACTGAAGTAAGGGGAGGGGGGTGTCCAGGGGCTGGGAGTGTTGGCTCCATAAGTTTTTCAGGACCTACTGGATTTTTCGCATGTGGAGTTTTGCCAGAGGCAACATGGGTATGAGTGATGCCATGTGGCCTAAAATTCTTAAAATTTCTCGAGGTGTTTTTTTGAAGTATATACAAAGGTCTAGGATTCTTTGATCTGGAATGAAGGCTTTTGTTTTGTCTGTTCTGATCCTGCATCGCAGGAAAACCAGTTCCTGAGATGGGATAAGGTGAGACTTTTCGTGGTTTATGGTGAATGCTAACTGAGATAAGGTGGCGATTACCTGGTGTAGATGTACTAGAAGGACTGGGTGGTCTTGATGAAGAATGAGCAGGTCGTCCAGGTACGGGTATATCCGAATACCCAGAGTCCTGCAGTGAGCAATGAACAGGGGGGGGGGGGGGGGGCACTTTGTGAACACTCTGGGAGCAGTACAGAATACAAAGGGCAAGGCAAAAAATTGCAAATGGCAAGAGCCTATTACAAATCTAAGGTGCTTCCTGTAATCTGGGTGAATAGGGATGTGTAGGTAGGCACGCTTCAAATCCAGGGCTACCATGAAAGCCTGAGCTGGAATAAGTGGTAAGAGCAGGGGTAAGGTACTCATTTTGAAACTGGGAACTTTGAGAAAGAGGTTTAGAAAGGATACGTCTAGGACTGGCCTTCATGGGCCGTCCTTCCTTGGTACCAGAAACATTCTGGAGTAAAAGCCTACGTTTCTATGATGGCATGGTACCTGTTCTATGGTACCTTGATCTAGAAGTTCTTGAATGATAGGAGGAATACGGGGGTTTGGCTTGCAGGTGGTTGAGTGATACCATGAAAGGGTGGTAGCATCCAAGTCATGAAATAGCCTGACTAAATGATGGAGAGTACCCAATGCTCTTATGTGATTATCCGCCAGGAGGGAAGGGAGAGGGTGAAACAGAGGGAAAGTGGGGTGTTTTGGTGCAAGGGTGGGCAGTCACAGAGGAGGAGGTCTGGAGTGGTCAGACTGGCCTCGAATGGGTGTAGTGGAAGAACTGGTTGGAAATCTTGGCGTAGAGCTTTTCCTGGTTTGTCTGCGTCCTTTAGACTGTGGAGCAGACTGTGAGGACTCCCTTCTGACAAAGGAAGGTTTTTGTGGATAATTCCTGTGCTGTCTTGGTATAGGAGACACCAGTAGGTGTTTAATGTTTTGAAGTTCCTTACCCTTTTCTTGATGGGATTTGAGGAGTCCTGCTGAAGCTTGCCCAAACAGAGCTTCATTACCTAGGGGTGCATCCAACAATTTTGTTTGCACATCCATGAGTAGAGGTTGTAGTCTCACCCAAGAATATCGCCTCAAGACTGCTCCAGATGCAGCAGACATAGATGAGGCTTCCAGAGCATCATAACTGCACTCAGAGTGCCTAGTTACTTGGGATGCAGTGGAGAGGAGGGTATTAATTTGTGTTTTTATGGGAGAATCTGGTTCCTCAGATAGCAATGTGGAGGCCTTGGTAATGGTATCCAGGACATATCTAGCCATTTATGTTTGGTAGTTGAGAGCTCTTATAGCCAGAATAGAGGAGATATAAACTTTCTTCCCTAGTCTGTCCATGAATTTACCGTCTTTGTCTGTGGGATACAGAGCAGTCGAAGGTAGTTGCCTACATGATTTGTCTGCAGAAACAGCAATAACTGCTGGGTCTGCTGGTAGGTTCCTAAAGAGGCATTGGGTATCCTGAGGGACCTTGTAGAATCGGTCCGGTCATTTAGAAACTGGTGATGGAGAGTCAGGGGATTGAGAAGCAGCCAAGAAAGCATCCTGGAAGGCAGGTAACAAGGGGGCCACTTGTGAAGGAGAAAGTTGCTCCATTTGTAAAAGGTTGAAATACCTTTTCTTGGCGTCCGATACTTCAGATGCCTGCCATTTAAAATGCTCCCTCATGAAGGAGATTCTCTCTCCAAAGGTGATTTCTTCCCCTGGAGACTCAGGAGTAATTGAGTCCTCCTCCTCTGGGGTGATGAAATCCTTTGGGGACTATTTGGGATTTATATGAAACTGATTCATCTGAAGAGGAGTACTCTTCCTCTGATAACTGTAAAGGGGGGGGGGGGCTGTTGTATCTATAAGGCCTGAAAAGTCTTAAAAAGACTGAGAAAAAACTTCCCATCCAGGAACTGGTTGGGTTTTAGGGTGTTTAACTTTTTGCTTTTTCTTTAAGGGAGTAACTGGTGTGGAGAAAATCGAAGCAGACGTTTGCCTGGGTGGAAGTGAAGCAGCAAGGCCCTCCAATTGACTGAGATGTGGTTCCCCTCTGCCATCAGGAACTGATGGCTGAATAGCCTCAGCGGACATACTAAAAAAAGTTTCCATCACCCCAACTTCCACTGAGGTTCCCGGGCCTGGCTTGGAAACAAATGCCTGGGAAGATGCCGAGCTTTCATCAGCCTCAAGAACCATCTCGGATGCCTAAGACGCAGCATGGGATTCCGGCCCAACTTTCTTGCCCTTCTTCTTCAGACGGGCCTACCCCCTTCCACGCAAGATGCCTGAGTCTCTGATTTTCTAAATGCAATTTTAGTGCAGCAAGACAACTACGAAGGGTTTTCAGGACGAAAGATTTGCAAATGGGGCAGGATGTATGTTTGTGGATCACACCTAAGCAAAAAATGCACTTCTCGTGCATGCCCTTGTGAGGAATTGGTCTCCCACAAGCACACTTCCTCTTTCTAGCTGACATGCAAGACTTAATCAAAGGAAAAGAAAAAACCCAACCGTGCACTAATCTGTATCGGTAGGAGAAACGGTCATCTGGTCTGCAGACTTAACGGTGGTCTGAAAAAACGATCTGCTTTCGGAACTAGCAAAGTGGAGTCTGACATTCACTGCGGCAGGAAATTTCTAAGGAGGGTGCGTGCAGATATCACCTTTATACCCTATATCAGTTTATGGCCTTAACAAGAGATGTCACATGTACCTTCCAGAAGCAAGACTTGGGTAAACTGGCTGGAATGTGGCTATGCTGGCAGCAGCTACCTACTGTTATAATACTGCAACACGTGAATAGAAGGACATCTTCAGTTTATCACTGGCTTTGGTGAGAGTATGATTTAAATGGTTTGACAAGGTTACTGTTGGGTCTAAACAAAATTCAAATATTTGAAAGACTGCATTTTCACTAAAGGGGTAGTATTACCTTTGATATGCAAAGCAAGATTTTATTTTAGCTTCTGATTCACGACAAATCAATGTCTGTTTTAGGTTTATGACATCACTTTTGTCATAATAGCCAACTGTACTATAAAAGTCACTCACATTTCTGTTGAGCATTTACTAAAGGGTCTGCTTTCCAAGAGTGAAGCATCATCTTTGAAAATTGTTTCACTTAGATTAAGAGGTTTTAGAATGTGACTGTTGTTAAAAAAAATAGAAAATATCAGTAGGCATGTACTCAGAACCAATGTACTCCGCAACTTAGAATAGCTGGCAATAATGTGGTGTTAACAGCTAAACAAGTTACAGTGCTGGAGAATACTGCATTTAATAAGTGATAGAAGGAATAGTTCATTACTTAGAATAAAACATTTTTTGAAGTCAATGAAAATGCACCTATTACATTTTGCTTCAATTAATCTGGTCAGAATAAGGTTAGCTTTACATCAAAAAAGGTGTAATGATACTGCATCCCTGCATGACACTGTTTGTTTGTGTCATTTGGCTTTTCCCGGTTAGGGGTCACCACAGCGGAACTCCGGTCTGCTAATGATTTGCAGTAGATTTTTACATACTGAGTTGCCAGCCCTGACATACAACCTTCAACGAAGGTACGCCCATTCAGGCATGTCTCCACGCAGAAGACGCTCTAGAGAATCAAACAGGACAGCGTCTTACTGAGAGGCGACAATGCTACCGCAGCACCACCACCGCGGGTAATGCTTATTTTTGTCTGGTGTTTTACTAGCCATTAACCACTTCTGCTAAAAATGCAAGAAGGGTCAATGGTCCAAAATCTTTCAGCGTTTTGGCTTTTTAGTTCTTTGATAGCAGTACTAGGATTCTCTTTTTCCTGTTATAGAAGATAACTTTGCATCACAAACTAACTTACATGCATTAAGGAGCTTGCTCATTCTCAGACAAAATGGCTGTAATCCGTGAAGTCATGGACAACCTCTACCACTTCCTACTAAACTGGCAACTCACGGGGGCTGAATTATTTTTAAGACATGTTTCATAAAAGATTATAAATGGGCATCCTTTAGACACAGTTTACACTTTTCTGTACACTCAAAGACTCTATGCATGCTTGGAAATAAATTTACTCTTGAAAAAGAATTGTGCGACACTCAAATGCAAAGAATAGTAGCCATAAGACTTTCACAGCTTCTTATGCCCCAAGATGGCCAAACGCTTCCTGGAATTCATCAATTCCAATGCCCTGGACCAGTTCATTCCGACCCCCACTAGAGAAAGCAATATCCTTGACCTAGTTATTACTAACATGGGCGACCGTTGTTCTATACCAATAATCAATCCCTCCCTGGTCAGATCTGACAATAAACTAATCACTATGGAAACCCACACCTCACCCACATCCCCCACAAATGTAACCGCCTAGAAAAACTTATCCAAAGCGGACTTTGGACTCCTAAACACAGAGGTGGCTAACTTCACGGCACCCATGCCAATGGAAAACAGCTGCATGACTGCCGAATCATGCACCAATGCACTATACGAACATGTACACTAATGCAAGGAACTAGCCATACCCAACAGAACCAAAATGCTCTCCTCCAAAAAAGGAAGCCAATCTGGTGGTCCCCTGCCATTAATAAAGGCTACAACAGAAGGAAGAAACTGTTGCAGGAAAAAGGTGAAGACCCAAGACTGGAAAACTCCTTTATTAGCCTCAAAAAAAGTTGAGATCCCTCATCAAATCCTCTAAAGCCAGCTATGAAGGCAGAATTGCGGCAGGCACTAAAAACAATCACAAAGCCTTCTATAGCTATATTAAAGGACCTCCACAGCAATACCCAGATTTGCTCTGAGATACTGCGCAATGGTACCTCCTATACTCAGCCAACAGATATTGCCAATATACTGGCCGACAGATTCAGTGCCAACTTTACCCCCCCCAAGGTCCAATCACAATGCCAGAAGAATGCGAAGCACCCAGCATTACTGCAGCACTTGTTAAAGCTGCATTGTCCAAGGCCAAGAATACAGCTTCCATGTGCCCCGATAATATCCCTGGTTGTGTTCAACATGAACTACAAAGCAAACTGGCACCACATCTGTGTGCCTTGTTCAGTCACAGTGTAAAAGCTAGCAAAAGAAAAGCACACAGAAATTAACTGTATACAATACGGAAGAGATGTCACGTAGTATAGGGAAATAAATAATGTGAGAAACAAATGTGCCAGACTGGTGAAGGGGAGAGTGGGACTAGGTGATAAAGCCAGAAGGAAAGCATTTGCAAATTGACTCAGACTTGAGATGATCTTTTAGCAGAGAATGAAATGATGGGTACATTGTGAAGTCTAAGATTAGTAGGAAGGGATTCCAAGAGTTTGCTGCTTAGGATGGAGAAGGCACAGTTAGTGCAATGAAGTCTGGTTCTGGAACAAGAGGTGGACCAGAGTGATTACGACTTCTTAGATTGTGACCGGCAGATTGTCTGAAGAGGCTGGAGGTAAAGGAAGGACAAGAGTGTTCTTAGAGAAGACTACAGAGCAGAGATCCAAGAAGCAGGTTGGCACATTGTTGGACAGGTAACTATTTGGCTTTATTAAGCGTGACACAATGATGTTCACTTCTAGGGGAGAGGGTAACAAAATGGCAGACAGAGTTGCTTACAGTTTGTATGGTAGTAGAGTTTTTCTTGGATGCTGCTGCAATCAGTGGATGTCCACATTCAAGCTAGGCAAGAACAACGGCTTCACCTATGACATTCCAGGTTGGTCTGGACAGAAAAGGGAAAATTTTATAGTAATATATTTCAGGGGTAATGAATTTTCTTCTAAATTTGTTTTAGGTGGAGGTTGAAGTCCAGTGCCAGATAAAACCACTTACTAAGGTATTTGAAAGAGATGACTTGATCAATGAGGTTAATGAGATGGCCAAGGGTAAGAAAGAATCGATTGAGAGTTTTTCTGTCATTTAGGAGAGGTACCAAGCAGCAATACTTCAGTTTTGGAAGTATTCAACATTAGCGTTTTGCTATTAAACCATCTGATAAGAAAAGGGAAGTTCACTTGTAGTTGCTGCAGAAAGGCTGAGGAGTTAAAAAATTGAGTGAAATAAGGTATAAAGTAACAGAAACAGGTGATGGAGGTCAAGTGATAGTTTATTAAAGAAAATGGGAAAAAAAGAAGGGGAGCCCAGAGCGACTCCTTTAAAGAGAGGGGTGAAAGCAAGTGAGGGTGTTCTAACACTGAACAGAAAAGATGAGCATTTAAATCAGGAATATGCATCTTGGCCAAATCCAATTTCAGTTAAGTGATCTAACAGAATGTTATGGTCAACCAGATTGAATGTTCTGGTGAGGTCAATAAATATGGCTCCAGTGAGAAGGCCTTTGACAATAGCCAGAAGGTTATCAGTAAATGTCCAAAGTGCTGCAGAAGTACTCCCACCAGCCCAAAATATATGCTGCTTTGAGAATATATTATGGCTGAGTTGACTAAACTAATTTTTCAAATATTTTACAAAGTATGGGAAGAATGGAGATGGGATGGAAGTCAATGGTGTGTGATGGATTAAGAGTTTTGGGAGAGGGGTTTAACAACGATGGTTTCCAGAAATTAGACATGATGTTTTGAGTTAGGCAGATATTATAAATATGCAAAAGGAGTGGGACTATTAAATTCTTATACAAGAATAAGAACCATGGGAGAAGATCTGTAAGGACCAGCAGCTAAGTCAGTTTTCAGTTCAAGTAGTGGTACTACACATTTAGCTTTGACTGCTTTCAAATGGAAAGTGGGAATATAGGGGGAAAGAAAGAGTTAGAGAGAAAGGAGGTCTTATTAACGGAATCAGGGATGAGAAGTATACTGAAGTAGGGGCTACAATTATGGGCTATAAGGGAAGATAATGAGTGGGTGTTACCTGGATTAGAACAGTCTGTCAGGCTGTTGACTTCTGCCCAGAATTTTTTAGGTGAATTGAGAAAGGATAACTGATATTTTTTCATAAAGTGACATATGAGGCCTGACAGCCCATTTAGCTCTACAGGATCACAATTCCTTAGTATTCCTTGAAAATATTCCTGTAAGTAATGGATCTATCCCTACATAGGCTTGAGTGCCTACACGAATGTGGGGCCTGCACAACATTTCTTAGACTGGGTAAAAGAAAGATGCCTGGATCAAACTGTCCATAATCGCACCACATGCAGTAACATTCTACACCCAATTCTCACTAACTCAGTCATAATAAGTTTCTTACCCTAGGCTGACCGGTCATTAGTTAAGCCCACACACACAACAGTTACTTTTACCAGAACATCATGTGGTTGGTAAACACCATCACCCTCTTTAGCGACTTCAGAAAAAGGCTAGCCTAATACAATTATAGGACAAAAAAATAACTAAATTCACTAATGCAATCCCCACAATGGGTCTGGAATATGTAGCCACCTACCCTATGGGACCTATATACTCCTTTAGATAAATGTAATCAGAGGTCAGTCTTCACCAGAACCAATACAAAGATAAATTCAACAACTCTGCTGGTGAAGCACTATTTATTTGCGCCATAGCCAAATTATGGAACTCCCTCCCACCCACAATTACCTCCATACCATCATACACCCACTTCAAAACTTGACTAAAAGCGCACCTAAAAACATGCTGGCTATGCCCTTGCAACTCCCACTCTAACATCCCCCACCCCATCCAACCACTACCTTTCTTTCCACCCCACTAACTACCTTGATTATAGCAAGCTCAGATGCTCATAAGCTAGTACTTATTATACACCACAAACTTCTTATTGTAACATTTGTTAATGTCTGTTATGTACTTCGCAGATAAAGTTTCTAGTTGCCTACTGATGTTCTATGTTCTTCATCTGTAAATATGTTTGTAATTAACTGCTATGTTAAATTGTTAATTGCTATGTAATCCAATGCAACTACTGCCTGTTTATTTTAACTGTGGAGCTTTTCTCCCCGGGCCTCTGCTGAAAATGGACCTACGTCCAGTCGGACCCTCCCGGTCAACAAATGTAAATAAATAAATAAATAAATAAATAAATAAAACAATGTGTCACCTTAGCAGTCTGTCAATAAACTATACAACAGACAAAATAAACTCATAAAAATTAATTTAAAGGTCGGAACTTCACAACACCAAGAAATTAAAGCCCTTCTTAACCTAAATACATTTCATACTATTCCTCTATCTCACACTATGTTTATCTAACCATTGCTAGTTTCCACCACTTCTTTCCTTTCAAACTCAGTCTCAATGTGCTCCTTCAATGCAATGTCTACACTGATCTCACTGTACAGGTGTACTTACCAGTTACATGCTATTCTACTCCAAATTTCTAATCTACACATATTCTTTTCAGCTGGCGATCACTCTACTGATAACCTCATTTTCTCCACATGTTATTCATGTTTTTGTGCCATCTTCCTACTGCCACTTCTGAACATTGTATGACTTGAACATGTATTATTTTAAACATGCTTGCAATTGTATATATTGTATTTTTCTTTGGTGATACTTCATTTGTAAAAAAGCTTTTGACAAAATATTCCATTGTTAAATTCTGTTTACGGAGCTTTTATCCCTGGGCCTCTGCTGAAAAAATGCCACTGGCCCATTCAGACCTTCCCGGTAAAAAAATATGTAAATTAGTAAATAAATAAAATAAAATTATATAATATATAAAAGTAAGAAATAATTCACATCACTGCTCTGAACTTCTGCATTCAGGTGACTCCT